>NW_016824383.1:3994658-4018976 GCF_001698545.2 Rhinopithecus bieti
CCGCCCGCCTCGGCCTCCCAAAGTGCTGGGATTACAGGTTTGAGCCACCGCGCCCAGCCTGTTTTTAGTTTCTTATGTAAGCTTCTAGAGACATCTTAGCATTTAAAAACTGATACGCGCCGGGCGCGGTGGCTCAAGCCTGTAATCCCAGCACTTTGGGAGGCCGAGGCGGGCGGATCACGAGGTCAGGAGATCAAGACCATCCTGGCTAACAAGGTGAAACCCCATCTCTACTAAAATACAAAAAACTAGCCGGGCAAGGTGGCGGGCGCCTGTAGCCCCAGCTACTTGGGAGGCTGAGGCAGGAGAATGGCGTAAACCTGGGAGGCGGAGCTTGCAGTGAGCTGAGATTGGGCCACTGCACTCCAGCCTGGGCGACAGAGCGAGACTCTGTCTCAAAAAAAAAAAAAAAAAACCAAACTGATACGCATACGTGTTTTTCTTTCCACATAAAACATTTTAACTCACTGGTATTCAACATATACACTATTCCACACCTTCCCTTTTTCTACTTGGTACAACTTGGAGATCTGTTTATATTGGTGTGAAAGTGATTATTTTTATAGCATTTTTTTAAAACGCCCTTTTTGTTAGAGTATTCTGTAGGTGTGCCTTAATTTATTTTATCAAATCTCCCACTGATGGACGTAAAGTTTTTTCCCAGTCTCATGGCCATTACAAATAATGCTAGAGGCCGGGTGCGGTAGCTCATGCCTGTAATCCCAGCACTGTTACAGGCCAAGTCAGGCAGATCACTTGAGCCGAGGACCTCCCTGGGCAAAATGGCAAAACCCTATCTCTACAAAAAATTAGCTGGGCATGATGCTGTGCACTGTAGTCCCAGCTACTTGGGAATCAGATGAAGGAATACCTGAGCTCAGGAGGTGGAGCTGTGATTGTGCCACTGGGACTCCAGCCTGGGTGACAGAGTGAGACCCTGTCTTAAAAAAACAAAAAAAAAAAAACCTTGCTGTAATATTTTAGCTGGTCATGGAGGCATGACTCGGTAGTCCCAGCTTCTTAGGAAGCTGACGTGGGATGATGACTTGAACCCAGGAGCTTGAGGCTGCAGTGAACTGTGATCACACCACTACACTGTAGCCTGAGTGACAAGCAAGACCCGCTCTCTCAAAACAAAACAGATAATGTTGGAGTAAATGAGTGACCTTGTAGTCAGGTAATTTTGTACATGAGCTAACTTATCTGTAGGATAAACTTCTAGCAGTGGCATTGCTCAGTCAGAAGGGTATTTGCATTCCTAATTTTGACTGCTGTCTCATAGAGATTGCAACCTATTTATGTTCCCACATCTTTACCAACAGTAACGTTTTTTACTTTACAAAAATGGTATGTTGGCCAGGGAAGATGGCTCGTGCCTGTAATCCCAGCACCTTTGGGATACTGAGATGGGTGGATTGCTTGAGCCTAGGAGTTCGAGACCAGCCTGGGCAACATGGCGAGACCCCATCTCTACAAAGAAATACAAAAATTAGCTGGCCAAGTTGGTGCACGCCTGTAGTCCAGCTACTCTGGGGGCTGAGGTGGGAGGATCACTTGAGCCCAGAGAGTGGAGGCTGCAGTGAGCCATGATTGCGCTACTGCACTCCAGCCTGGATGACAGAGTGAGACCCTATCTAAAAAAAAAAAGTATGTTTTTGAGCTTTGTGATTGTTGGAAACCTGATAGTTGAGTGTGGTATTTCTAATTTGAATTTCTCTTATGAGTGAACATCTTGTCATGTAATTTAAGAGTCATTTGTGCTTTGTTTTATTTGAATTATTAATCTTACTGATCTGTGGGATGTTCATGAAATCAGCCTTTTGTGACATGAATTATAAATATTTTTTCTCTATTTGTCATTTGCTATTTATTTATTTAATTTATTTTTTGAGATGGAGTTTTGCTCTTGTTGCCCAGGCTGGAGTGCAATGGTGTAATCTCAGCTCACTGCCACCTCCACTTCCCTGGTTAAAGTGATTCTCCTGCTTCAGCCTCCTGAGTAGCTGGAATTACAGGCATGTGCCACTACGCCTGGCTAATTTTGTATTTTTAGTAGAGACGGGGCTTCCCCATGTTGGTCAGACTGGTCTCGAACTCGCGACCTCAGGTGATCTGTCCCCCCTCAGCCTCCCGAAGTGCTGGGATTACAGGCATGAGCCACCATGCCCGGCCCTTTTTTTATTTTTGAGAGATAGAGTCTTGCTTTGTTCTCCAGCAGGAGTGCAGTGACTCAATCATAGTCCACTATAGCCTGGAATTCCCTTTGCTCAAATAATCATTCTGCCTCAGAAGAGGCAGAGTAGCTGGGACTGCAGGTGCACACCACCACACCCCAGCTCGTTGGCTTTTTGACTTGGCTTATGGGAAATTTTGCCATGTAAAACTTTTTTCCTTTTCTTATAGCCAAAATGTTTAAAACCTTTTTTTTTTTTTTTGGTTTATTAAGGCTACTTCCAGTAAACTACACATATATGACATGTACAGTTTTATGATTTTATCATATGTAGGCAATCTTGAAATAACTGCCATAGTCCCAATACTGAATGCTTTATTTCCTTGAGTTTCTTCCTAACCCTCTGCAATATGTCCCTCCACCTCTGTCCTCAGGCAGCCACTCACTTGCTTTCTGTCTCTATGTGTTAGTTTGCCTTTTCCAGAATTTTATGTAAGTAGAGTCATCATATAGGATGTACTGTTGTCTAACTTGCTCAGCATAATGATTTTGAGGTTTGTTTTTTTGTGGGGGAGGGTTGGTGGAGAGGAACAGTGTCTTGTGCTGTTGCCCAGGCTGGAGTCCAGTGGCGGATCATGGCTCACGGCAGCCTTGAACCTGGGCTCAAGCAGTCCTCCTGCCTCAGCCTCCTAAATACCTGGGACTACAGGTGCTCACCACTACACCCGGCTGATTTTTTGAAGTTTTTAGTAGAGCCAAGGTGTCACTATTGCCCAGACTGGTCCTGAACTGCTGAGCTCAAGCAGCTCTCCTGCCTTTGCCTCCCAAAGTGTTGCAATTACAGGCTTGAGCCACCGTGCCCATCTGAGATTTGTTCTTATTATTGCAATGCATTGGTAATTAATTTGTTTTTATTGCTCAGTAGTATTCCATTGTATGACAGTACCATTTGTTTATCCATTCACCTGTTTATTGTGTTGTGTTGTATTGTGTTTATTGTGATGTATTGTATTGTGATGGAGTCTTGCTCTGTCGCTCAGGCTGGAGTGAGTGGCACCATCTTGGCTAACTGCAACCTCCACCTCCCAGGTTCAAGTGATTCTCATGCCTCAGCCTCCCAAGCAGCTGGGATTATAGACACATATCCACCGTGCCCGGCTAATATTTTCATACTTTTAGTTGAGATGGGGTTTTGCCATGTTGGCCAGTCTGGTCTAAAACTCCTGACCTCAGGTGATCTGCCCACCTCGTACGGCCAAAGTGCTGGGATTATAGGCGTGAGCCACCGCACCCGGCCCCATTCACCAGTTTATGAGCATTCAGGTTATTTCAGCCTTTGGCTATTATACATAAAAATGCTAAAAAGATTTGGGTATGGATCATTTTTCTTGAGAAACTGCCTGGTCGAATTGCCGGATCTTATGGTATATTTTAACTTTCTAAGAAGGTGCAAAATTGTTTTCCAAACTGCTTATACCATTTTACATTCCTACCAGCTATAGATGAGAATGTCAGTTGTTTCACATCCTCACCAGCACTTGGCATTGTCATTTAATTTTAGCCATTCTAAAGGTTTACCAACCACAGTGACTACAGATGTTAAGCATCTTATGTGCTTACTATTTGTATCTATTCTTTGGTGAAATGTTGGTACAAAAATTTTGCCCATTTTTTGTGACCTTTAAATTATTTTTATACAATTGTGAGGAGTTATTTATATATTGTAGATATAACACCTTTTCCTGCTATGTGTGTTTCAGATATTTTGCTCCAGTTTGTGGCTGACTCTTTTAGAGGTGTCTCTCTCTGTTGCTAGGCTGGAGTGCAGTGGTGCGATCCCAGCTCACTGCAACCTCTGCCTCCTGGGTTCAAGTGATTCTCCTGCCTCAGCCTCCCAAGTAGCTGGGATTACAAGTGTGTGCCACCACGCCTGGCGAATTTTTGTATTTTTAGTAGAAACTGGGTTTCACCATGTTGGCCAGGCTGGTTTCAAACTCCTGACCTCAGATGATCCACCCACCTCAGCCTCCCAAAGTGCTAGGATTACAAGCATGAGCCACCGCGCCCACCCAGAGGTGTCTCTTACAGATTGAAAGTTGTAGGTTTTATCGAAGATCTCATTTAGAGAGTGCTGTTGTTGGCCAGGCACAGTGGCTCACACCTGTAATTCATTACTTTGGGAGGCCAAGGCTGGCGAATCACCTGAGGTCAGGATTTCAAGACCAGCTTGGCCAGTATGGTGAAACCCCGTCTCTACTAAAAATACAAAAATTCGCCTTATGTAGTGGCAGGCATCTGTAATCCCAGCTATTTGGGAGGCTGAGGCAGGAGAATCGCTTGAACCCGGGAGTTAGAGGTTGCAGTGAGCCGAGATCGTGCCATTGCCCTCCAACCTGGACTACAAGAGTGAAACTCCATCTCAAAATAAAGAGTGCTGCTGTTTGTCATTTGCTTGGTAGTCTGGTGGGAATGGGCACGGCAGGGTGTCTGCTGTCTTGTCTTAGTGTTTCTGTGTCTCAGGAGTGCACCTGATCAGGGCATTTTTCCTGGGGCAGCCAAGCTGTGCCAAATGCCTTGTACCTTTAGTGGGGATTGTGCAGAGGATGTTTCCCACCTCTCCCCTGGTAGCTGGACTCCTCCCTTCCTCTGGCTGTAGGGGTCTTCTCTGTGCCCTGGAGTGACAGGGTTTGCTATCCCTCCCCTAGCAGCTAGCTTAGCCTTCTCCTCCATCAAGAGAAGAATCCCGGTGGGGCTTTGTGCCTTTCCCACACTTCGGCCATTCCGTCCTCCAGGCCTGCAGCACCCATGGCTGTGATGTCAGCCTTTTCCACAGAGTGGAGGTCACTGGGGCAGATCCTGAGGATGGGTGCACACTCCTGCGTCAGCAGCCTCCAGGACTTCTGTTTCAGGCCCAGCCCACACTGAACTCTAGTGTTTTAGTGAGATCATGGCGGGAATCTTTCCTGCTTGTCTGGTGTCCAGCATTTTGCCCCTGTGCTCAGCCATCATAGAGCCAGTAGAGCCAGTGCTTCCTCTGTCTCTCGTTGGAGGGAGCAGGCGTGTCCTTAGCTTCTAGCTGCTGGCTTTCCCCAAGACTTCAGCTCTCTGATGGCTGCAACAAAAGTTATGATGTTGTGGGTTATCTGGTTTCTTCTTAACTGGTAAGCGCAGGAGTGATGCACTTTCTGGCTTTTTACATTCTAGGTGGAAGTGGAACTCCAACATTTGTTCCTGGGGGTATACTAGGATGTGTTGGATTTGGATGTTGTCAGCAGCTATGTGTTGTGTCAGAGAGTAGGGCTCTAGAGTCAGCTAGACTTGGTTTCAGTCCTAGGCCAGCCACTTGTTGCTGTTTCATCACAGTCACGTACCTCTTTCAGTCTCAGCTTCTTTACTCATAAAATCAGAAAAAAAAACACCTGTTGGAGTTGTGAGATTAAATGAAATACATTAAATATCTAACTGAGTGTCTGGTATATATTAGGCATTCAGTAAATCACAGCTGGATTAATCAATACAAAAGCTTTAGTGTAGTATATTATTACAGAATGCCATGAGTCATGTCAAGCACTGTTTTCCAGTTCCCTTCTTGATGATACTCATTTGTGTAGTAGCATTTTTCTTACTTCAAAACAGTAGGTTGATGTCTTCAGGGAAAGATCTGTGTTCATTACTAGGTCCTTTTTGCTAACTCCTCACAATCAAATTATATCACCATTTTGCAAACCTAGTGACTTAATAAGTTTAGGCATTTAGTAACACCAGCTGCAGTCATTGACAAAGGGTAAAAACCAGTCATAACATGACTCTCTGGAAAGAACACAACACCCACCAACAGTCGTGACAAAGGGGTCACATCTGAGTCTGATCCAGCCTTTGGATGCAGCTGCCAGTTTACAAGAAATATAGGGGACAAAGGTTTGTGTTGAACTACTTGATGAGCTTGCAGTCACAAAATCCAGGCTGGGGGGAGTTCTGCAGGCCAAACAGTGAGATACAGAGATACAGTGAAAGTTCTGTAAATTAAACAAGATTCAAAAGACATATCAGGTCAAAAGAATAGACAAGATCAAAGTATGATGTCTAAGAATAGACACTTGGCTGATAAAACCACAAAGATGTGCAGGGAAGTAGTTCCTATAAAAATGGGAATGGTGGTTGCCTTTGGAGGGAAGGAGGGGCTGCAACTGGAAAGGGCCACAGAGAGGCTTCTGAGTGGGCTACAAGGCACATTGAGCTGTTAATTCACTCAGCTATACGTGGTTTGTGCACTCTTCTATATGGGTGTTTTACAGTAAAGAGGAAAACACGTCTCACAACTGTTTATGTGTGTGTTACATATGGACTGCAGCTAAGATGTTAGTTTTTGGTTCTTGTATGGTTCTCAGGGATTCGTATACATGGTCCTTCTGTTTCTCATGGTTATGACTCTTAAGAAAGTGTGGATTGTGTCTCCACCAATATCTTTAAGTTGTGTGTTATTTTTTGAGTTATTACTAAATATTTGTTCAAAGAGATGAAATTTCCACCCAGGAATTCTTGTCATGTGTGTTAATTAAGAGTTGAAAACAAACTGGATTTTTTCCTGTGACTTTGAGGCTAACAAACTTTACCTTGTCTCTCTCTTCTTTCTTTCTTTTTTTTTTTTGGTGTAGACGTAAAATTCATCCTGGTCAGAAAAATATTAATGCCTATGTTGTGTTTAAGGAAGAGAGTGCTGCCACACAGGCATTGAAAAGGTAATTTTATCCCTTAGGTTTGAACAGAATAATTGATGTATAAGTATGTGTAGTACTTTTTTTATTCTTTGGTTTCACTTTAGCATAGATGTTTAAGTAATTGAGTACTCATTTTTAACAACCATTTTCTCTTTGTGTTTGTAATATAGAAATGGGGCCCAAATTGCAGATGGATTTCGTATTAGAGTTGATCTCGCATCTGAGACCTCATCTGTAAGTAGTACTTGATTTGTTTAAAGAACGAAAGCTTTGTAGAGAGAAATCTTTCCTTCTAGGCTTTTCCTGGAAGGGGGCTGGAAGCAGCAATGTGAGGGAAGCACAGGAGACAGCCTGTGTCCTCTGTGATTACAGAGTTGATGGCAAGAGAGGCACAAGGACCGAGGTCAACATTCCCTTCAAAACATTCCCTTCAAAAACATAGTCCTGGCTGGGCACAGTGGCTCATGCTGTAATCCTAACATTTTGGGAGGCCAAGGCGGGAGGATTACTTGAGCCCAGGAGTTAGAGCAGCCTGAGTAATGTAGCAAGACCCTGCCTTTACAAAAAAAAAATGACTAGTCAAGTGTATGATGCATGCTGATAGTCCCAGCTACTCAGAAGGCTGAGGTGGGAGGATCACCTGAGCCCAGAAGTTTGAGGCTGTGGCGAGCTGTGATCGTGCCACTGCATTCCAGCCTGGGCAACAGAGGGTGACCTTGTTTATTAAAAAGAAACAAAAACATAGTCCTCTTCAAATAATCATAATTAGGTCAGTAGGTACATTAGACATCATCTGGTCTAACACTTTATAGACCAAGGTCTAGAACGTTCAGTTATTCATTAGACAGTTTTTAGTATATACTCTGTCAGAGATACAGTTCTAAGACATAGTCTCAACTTCTAGGAGCTGACAGTATATGTTAGAAAGGGTCGGAGTGACAGGTCATGTCACTGTTGTATAAGTACTGTCGTCAATGCACAGGATGATTTGTCAGCTCAGGATTGGGACACTTGACTTGGGGATATGCCAGGAAGAAGGGACAAGGCAAGTTTCCAGGAGAATAAATTTCATGATAGTCTTGAAAGATGAGGAGATAGAACTTACCCTGTGGAGAAGCAGGGGTAGAAAAAGAAAGAAGAGAAGAAGGCTTATGTAGACCAAAAGTGTTGTAAAGGCTGAGGGCCATGTCTGGGCAGAAAAACACAGTATAAATGGTGAGGACAGAAAATAATTCACTCAGGAGATGGCAAGAGCTTGATACAATTATTAGATGGGTGAGGTGTGTAAGAGTTGCTATTGGACAAATAGGTAGAGGCCAAATCATGAAGACCTTGTTGACTGTGCTTCACGCAGAGGAGTCTGGATTTTGTTCAGGAGCTATTCTAAAAATTTAAACTCAGAGTGACATGACCAGATTTGGACTTGAAGAAGGTGCCTAGAAATGAACGAAGGACACTTAGTTCAGCCACAGAAACATAGAGTGCATTTCTGTCGATATCAAAGCAACTTAGTGGAGAAATGACAACGACCTGGATAAAGCCCTGGCTTGACCTGGGGACCCAGTACAACAAACTATGGTAGAGAGCTAAGTCTACCTGCTGCTTTTTTCTTGTTAATAAAGTTTTCTTTTGACACACAGCCACAACCATTCGTTTGTGTACTATCCATGGGCTGTTCTCAAGGTATAATGGCAGAGTTGAGTAGTTGCAACAGATTCCACATGGCCTGCAAAGCCTATATTTGCTATCTGGAACTTCACAGAAAAAGTTTGCATGCGCCCAATATAGCAGGCTGTTCCTGATCACTACCATGTGTCAGTGCCAGCTGTGGACAAAAAGCCACTCCCTTCCTCTGGTACCCACACACAGTCCAGCAGGGAAGACAGATGAAACAGAATCAAAGAACAGAATGTGTGGCTAAATTAGGAGACTGGTGACCTGTCAGATATGGGGGGAAGGAGAAATAGCGAGGATTTTCAATGACTTCCATTTTCTGGTCTAATGAGTGATTTTATTAACTGTCTTTTGTTTCAGAGAGACAAGAGATCGGTTTTTGTGGGGAATCTCCCTTATAGTAAGTGTGTTTAAACAAAGTACAGTTAATGTTACTAAGTAAATAACAAGGAAATAAGAACTGAGTAGTAACTTAATGTTTTGATTTAAGACTCATTTTAAAGCATGCAATGTGTTTGCCGTGGCAGCACATGTACTAAAAAGTATGCAATATAGTGACTTATTATCATGGGGCTATGCTTAACTAGCTGTATTATTAAACATCTCCATGTTTCTGAGGAGCTCCCAACTCTTTACTTCCATTTTGGTTGAATTTGTTTTCAGAAGTTGCAGAATCTGCCGTTGAGAAGCACTTTCTGGACTGTGGAAGTGTCATGGCAGTGAGGATTGTGAGAGACCAAGTGACAGGCGTCGGCAAAGGGTTTGGCTATGTCCTCTTTGAGGTATGGGAGACTAATGCATTGTCACTGTCCTTCCAAGTGCCCTGGGAGGCATTGATACTACTACGTGTCATCATTGAGAGATAACTTTCACTTCCATTCTCAAATTCCATCTTAAGAAAACTGGGCTGGGTGCAGTGATTCACGCCTGTAATCCCAGCACTTTGGGAGGCCGAGACGGGTGAATCTCTTGAGCTCAGGAGTTCGAGACCAGCCTGGCCCACATGGTAGAACCTCGTTTGTACTAAAAGTACAAAAATTATCCGGATGTGGTGGCGGGCACCTATAATCCCAGCTACTCAGGAGGCTGAGGCAGGAGACTCACTTGAACCCGGGAGGTGGAGGTTGCAGTGAGCTGAGAATGTTCCATTTTTCTCCAGCCTGGGCCACAGAGCAAGACTCCATCTCAAGGGGGAAAAAAAATACAAAAAATTAAAAAATTAGCCAGATGTGGTGGCTCATACCTGTAATCCCAGCTACTTGGGAGGCCGAGGCAGGAGAATCACTTAAACCTGGGAGGCAGAGGTTTCAATGAGCCAAGATCACACCACTGCATTCCAGCCTGGGCGACAGAGCAAGACTCCATTTAAAAAAAAAAAAAACCGGCAATGCGCGGTGGGTTATGCCTGTAATCCCAGCACTTTGGGAGGCCAAGGCGGGTGGATCACCTGAGGTCGGAAATTTGAGACCAGCCTGACCAACATGGATAAACCCCATCTCTACTAAAAATACAAAATTAGCTGGGCGTGGTGGCACATTCCTATAATCCCAGCTACTTGGGAGGCTGAGACAGGAGAATCGCTTGAACCCAGGAGACAGAGGTTCTTGTGAGCCGAGATCGCTCCATTGCACTCCAGCCTGGGGCAACAAGAGTAAATCTCCGTCTCAAAAAAAAGAAAAGAAAACTGAATTTATAACCTGCCATAATATATTGCTACAACTGCAACTATCTAAAATATGTCCCAGTTCTTTCTTCATACTAATTAAATGTTTTAGATCCTGGATATTAGAAGGACTAAATCACTGAATCTTCTCCACCTTCTGTATGATAGAGTAAATAATTGACATTAAGGTATAAGAAAGTTTTATTCTTTGTACAAAATTAGTTATATTTAGTTCACTAATTTTTAACCAGTGTTTCATGCCTGACAATATTAAGGAGTAAAAGAATATATAGGCTGGGCATATTGACTCGTGACTGTAATCCCAGCACTTTGGAAGGCTGAGGCGAGAGGATTAAGGTGAGGACTTCAAGTCCAGCCTGGGCAACATAGGTAGATGCCGACTCAACAAAAAAAATATAGAAGTAAGGCCGGGTGCAGTGGCTCACACCTGTAATCCCACCACTTTAGGAGGCCAGCGGAGGTGGATTGCTTGAGCCCAGGAGTTCAAGACTAGCCTGGGCAACATGGCAAAATCCCGCCTCTACAAAAAAATACAAAAATCAGCTGGGCGTGGTGGTGCATGCCTGTAGCACCAGTTACTTGAGGGACTGAGGCAGGAGGATCACCTGAGCCTTGGGAGGTCGAGGCTGCAGTGAGCCACCCAATCTGGATGGCAGAGTGAGACTCTGTCTTAAAGAAAAATTAAAAACTAAAAATCTAGCTGGTCATGGTGGCCAGTGCCTGTGGTCCTATCAGGAGGCTGAGGCTGGAGGATTGCTTAAGTACAAGAGGTCAAGGCCGTAGTGAGCCATGATCGCACCACTGCACTCCAGCCAAAGTGACAGAGTGAGACCCTATGTCAAAACAAAAAATAATCTATTGTCATCCCTTGATATTGATGGTATATTGGTTCCAGGATCCCTCTCACATAGCAAACGGTATATATATCTGCAGATGCTCAAGTCCCTTATATAAAATGGCACATTTGCATGAATGTATATTGTTACATATAATACCTATTTTTATTGTCATTTGTTGTTTTCAAGTATTTTCTGTCTGCAGTTGATTGAATCCTCTGATACTGAACTCAGGATTTGGGGAGCTGACTATACATACTATGTGATGTCATAAATTTTTCTTCTCTCAGTAACAACCCATTACTACATTTCCTTTCAGTTTTTCCTTGTGCTGCCATTTTATAGTTGAACTTCTCTCTGTGAAGTTAAATTGTGTTTACTTCCTATTTTATGTTGTTTTCTGTTATGTAAGCATGTTCCATTGAGTGATATAACAGAGTTTGTACTCTCATTTCTCTCATGTTGAACCTTGGTAGAATTCTCTGTTTTTCCCTGTAATAATGAAATTGCAGTGGTTATGTGTTTTTTGTTTTTGAGACAGAGTCTCACTCTGTTGCCCAGGCTGGAGTGCTTTGGCATGATCTCAGCTCACTGCAGCCTCCGCCTCCCAGGCTCTAGTGATCCTCCTATCTCAGCTTCCTGAGTAGCTAGGACTACAGGTGTGTGCCACCACGCCTGGCTAATTTTCGTGTTTTTTTTTTTGTAGAGACAGGATTTCACCATGTTTGTCAGGCTGGTCTCGAACTTCTGAGCACAAATGATCTATCCACCTTGGCCTCCCAGAGTGCTAAGATTATAGGTGTGAGCCACTCTGCCTGGCCTGGTTATGATTTTTTCCCCAGAAGTTTGGATTGTAGATTACTTAAGATAGATCCCCATTAGGATATTATTACTAGGTTAAGATGTGTTACCATTTTGAAGACTCTTGATAAGAATTGCCTGGTAGCTGTTTTAGAAAGATTGTCACAGCGTTTGTTGCCATTGTTACTGTATTGTAGTTATCTTACCGCTTCTCTGCTCCCTGTCTTCTATTACTTGATAAGCTTCTAAAGTCCTTTAACAAACATCTCATGGATATTCAGAGTGGTTAGCATTAATGGCTCTACATTAGAACAGAAGTATAACAGAATTTTGGATCTACATGAAACCCTAGAGGGTGTCTAGTCCACATCTCAGGTACTGTAAAGGAGAGTTCCCTGTCCTCTGGTCAGCTAATACAATGGGGCTTTGACAGAAAGATGGCTATATGAAGGAGGTTTATTGGTTTAAAATATTGCATATGGGGGCTGGGCGCGGTGGCTCATGCCTGTAATCCCAGCACTTCTGAGGCCAAGGTGGGCAGATTACAAGGTCAAGAGATCGAGACCATCCTGGCTAACATGGTGAAACCCTGTCTCTACTAAAAATACAAAAATTAGCTGGGTATGTTGGCCTGCGCCTATAATCCCAGCCACTTGAGAGTCTGAGGCAAGAGAATCGCTTGAACTCAGGAGGTAGAGGTCACAGTGAGCTGAGATCGTGCCACTGCACTCCAGCCTGGCAACAGAGCGAGACTTCATCTCAAAAAAAGAAAAAAGAAAAAAAAAAAAAGCCAATATTGCATATGACTAATCTAGTTTAGAACCTAATTTTACAATGCAAAAAAAAAAAAAAAAAAAATGAAGCCTGTAGCATTGTGACTTAGCTGAACATTTCACAAGGCAGCTTGAGTGCTTTTTGGGGAAATACTGGTGAGGAGCTGGTGATAAGGAGAGTTCGAGCACGGCAGCTGATACACCTGGGATTGGATGGGGCTTATCTGTGCAAGCTCAAAAGTCGTTCTTGAATCTGTTAAAGTGACACTTTCACTAGTTTCTTTGCAGATGGGTTTCTGGTAGAAATTAATGTATTGTGTTTTCTTTTGATTTGCAGAATACAGATTCTGTTCATCTTGCTCTGAAATTAAATAATTCTGAACTCATGGGGAGAAAACTCAGAGTCATGCGTTCTGTTAATAAAGAAAAATTAAAACAACAAAATTCAAATCCACGATTGAAGAATGTTGGTAAACCTAAGCAGGGACTTAATTTTACTTCCAAAACTGCAGAAGGACATTCTAAAAGCTTATTTATTGGAGAAAAAGCTGTTCTCCTTAAAACGAAGAAGAAAGGACAGAAGAAAAGTGGATGCCCTAAGAAACAGAGAAAACAGAAATAACCACCAGGAACTGCTTTTTCTTTTCCTGCTGAGTACTGCTAATAAATGTGCAATTATCTGCTGATAGCATTGTCTGCTAATCATGTGTTGAGTTTTATACTTTTTTGTGGATGGTATATGTGAAATGTGGAGACTTCCACAGTCTCAGTTTATTCACATTGTAATACTACCTTTGAAAGTTTTTTGTTTTTTGAGGTGGAGTTTCGCTCTTGTCTCCCAGGCTGGAGTGCAGTAGTGTGATCTCAGCTCACTGCAACCTCTGCCTTCCGGGTTCAAGCACTTCTCCTGCCTCAGCCTCCCGAGTAGCTGGGATTACAGGCGCCTGCCGCCACGCCTGGCTAATTGTTTGTATTTTTAGTAGAGACGGGGTTTCACCATGTTGGCCAGGCTGGTCTCGAACTCCTGACCTCAGGTGATCCGCCTGCCTCGGCCTCCCAAAGTGCTGGGATTACAGGCGTGAGCCGCTGCACCCGAGCCTCCTTTCTCTTTCTTTTGCCTATTAAACCTCTGCTCTTAACCTTACTCCATGTGTGCTCAAGTTCTTGACTTCCTTGGCACAAAGCAACGAACCTTGGGTATTACCCCAAACGATGTTGCTTCAGTATCCAGGCTGCTCTCAAACTGCTGGATTCAAGCCATCCTCCCAACTTGGCCTCCCAAAGTGCTAGGATTACAGGAGTGAATCACTCGTCAATTCCAAGGGGTTAGAACTCCCAGGAACTGGGGAAAAAGGCCAGCCAAATTCTTTATTACACAACCTGGTGTTACTGGAAAAGGGTCTGGATCCAGACCCCAACAGAGGGTTCTTGGATCTTGCTTAAGAAAGAATTTGGGGCCAGTCCACAGAGTAAAGTAAAAACAAGTTTATTAAAAAAAATCAAGAAGATCGGTCGCAGTGGCTCACGCCTGTAATCCCACCACTTTGGGAGGCTGAGGCGGGTGTATCACCAGAGGTCAGTAGTTTGAGACTATCCTGGCCAACATGGTGAAACCCCATCTCTACTAAAAATACAAAAGTTAGCTGTGTGTGATGGCACACACCTGTAATCCCAGCTACTGGGGAGGCTGAGGTAGGAAAATTGCTCGAACCCGGGAGGTGGAGGTTATAGTGAGCCAGGATCATGCCACTGCACTCCAGCCTGGGTAACAGAGCAAAACTCAGTCTTAAAAAAATAAATAGGCCGGGCGCGGTGGCTCAAGCCTGTAATCCCAGCACTTTGGGAGGCCGAGACGGGCGGATCACGAGGTCAGGAGTTTGAGACCATCCTGGCTAACACGGTGAAACCCCGTCTCTACTGAAAATACAAAAGCTAGCCGGGCGAGGTGGCTGGCGCCTGTAGTCCCAGCTACTCGGGAGGCTGAGGCAGGAGAATGGCGTAAACCCGGAAGGCGGAGCTTGCAGTGAGCTGAGATCCGGCCACTGCACTCCAGCCCGTCTCAAAAAATAAATAAATAAATAAATAAATAAATAAATAAATAAATAAGTGAAAGAAGGGATACTTCATAGAATGGTACACACTCTAAAGCAAGAGAAGGAACATGTCCACCTTAGGTACAATGTTTGTATGTAACAGCAAAAAAATAATAGGGAAGATGTGCTCTACTACAGGAGCTTGTGACAAAGGATTTTTTTGTGTGTGTTTGTTGTGAGACAAGGTCTTGGCCCTGTCACCAGCTTGGACTACAATGGTGTAGTCATAACTAACTGCAGCCTCAATGGGATTAAGGGATCCTCCCGCATCATTCCCCATGTAGTTGGGACCACAGGTGTGTGCCACCACACCTGGCTAAGTTTTTAATTTTTCTGTAGAGACGGGGTCTCACCATGTTGCCCTGGCTGGTGTTGAACTCTTGGGCTCAAGCTATCCGCCCATCTGGGCCTCCCAAAGTGCTGGGATTACAGGTGTGAGACACTGCCCGGTCTTTTGTCAAAGGATTGTTAATCCTCTGTAACTACTGTCTTCTGCAAGAATCAATATTTAAAGGGAAAATTAAAGAATGCTTTTGTTCTTAAGATATCGGGACATCAGAACATTTCCTGGGTGTGTTAAACATTATTAACTTGTTCCCTTCCCTGTAAATAGCCCATGACCAAGAATGCCAAACTTCCTGGGAATGTGCCCCAATGGGTCTCAGCCTCATTTTACCCAGTCCCTATTCAAGGTAAGGTAGCTCTGGTTCCAATGTCTCTGACAATGATGCTTGACTTCTTTGATACCCCTCAACTTACAGTGTCTGTTTAATGCCTGCTTTCAGCCCACGGTTTTCCTTGTCAGAATATCTTAACTTTGATCATATATATATATATATATAGTTTTATTGTATTTTATTTTTTTGAGACAGAGCCCTCATCTGTCACTCAGGCTGGAGTGCAGTGGCGTGATCTCGGCTCACTGCAACCTCTGCCTCCTGGTTCAAGTAATTCTCCCGCCTCAGCCTCCAGAATAGCTGGGATTACAGGCCCCCCGCCACCATGGCCAGCTAATTTTTGTACTTTTAGTACAGACAGGGTTTCACCATCTTGGCCAGGCTGGTCTCGAACTCCTGGCCTTAAGTGACCTGCCCGCCTCAGCCTGCCAAAGTGCTGAGATTACAGGCGTGAGCCACGTGCCTGGCCTGATCATGTGTATGTTTTCATGTGGCTATAAAACAATTCACGTTTTCTATTTTTTCTTCAATTGTGTATATTTTTCAAGAAATTACTCCATTTAATTTTATTGCAGTTATCATAGAATGAGGCTATCCGGTAACATTCTTTTGAAATGGAAACACTGCACAATGGATTGTGGCAACTTGAAAGTACAGTTTAATTCAAACAAGTCACAGGCTGCCTGTGTTAGACAAGATGAAGCATTCGCAGTCCGGGACCCTGCATCCTTGTCTGCCACAAACAAGGGTGTCAGCTAGTCTTCTGAGTACGTGCACGCCAGCAACGCGCCCGCCTCGTTACAGCATGGTCCGCGGGTTAAAAAAAAAAAAAAGTGCGCGGTTACGTGCAAATTCCCGACTCCAGTGCGTACACGAACCGGTGCACGAGCATCGGTGGCGTGGCCCACTGCGCAGGCGCAGGAGCCGCGTTCCGGACCTCTGCTCAGGCACTGCCGCGGACTACCTCGAGGCCCTTAGTTGACTGGGGCCGGAAGTGGCGTGTGCTCTGCCTTTCCGAGTTCCTGGCCCGTGGCCGTCGGATGTGAGCTGCGCCGACCTCTCTGAGGGTTCGTGGCCCACCGTTCCTTCGCCGTCCCTGCGGCCACCGTCCACGCTCAGCGTCGTAGAGAAGATGGTGGGTCGGAACAGTGCCATCGCCGCCGGTGTATGCGGAGCCCTTTTTATTGGGTACTGCATCTACTTCGATCGCAAAAGACGAAGTGACCCCAACTTCAAGAACAGGCTTCGAGAACGTGAGTGGGTCCTCTCTTCCCTGGCCGGGCCTGCTGCCTCCGGCCGTCGCCCTCCACAGGAGGGGTCCTTGCAGCCCACCCTCCTGTGGGCCGCCCAGGGCGACCGCGTGGTGCGGCCCGCAATAGGCGTTGGCGCTGGCTGCGCCGCTCTGGGGGCTCTACTGCCCGGCAGGAATTCCCTCCATTTTGAAGGAAGGATTTTTCCTGTTTTGTTTTCCCCAAACACTTTAGCCGTGCAAATGCATTCTTGATTTGTGTTACAATCTCGGGTGTGTATGGCGTGGGGAGGAGGTTGTCTCTTTTTTTGTCGTTCTTTTTAAACCTCTACTCTTAAAAAAGTCGTGCATTTTTGTCTCAAATTTTAGTCTGAGGCTAAATCCGCATGCTCAGTGCAGTATCATTGTTGCATTTTTTTTTTTTTTTTTTGAGACGGAATCTCGCTCTGTCGTCCAGGTTGGAGTGCAGTGGCGCGATCTCGGCTCGCTGCAACCTCCGCCTCCCGAGTTAAAGCACTTCTCCTGCCTCATCCTCCCCAGTAGCTGTGATTACAGGCGGCCGCCACCACGCCCGGCTAATTTTTTGAATTTAGTAGAGACGGGATTTCACCATGTTGGTCAGGCTAGTCTCGAACTCCTGACCTCAGATGATCCGCCCGGCTCATTGCTGCATTCTTAAACCCTCTTGGTAGCTTCATGCCAAGTGCTTCCAAGATATGAGTGAATGCTATAGAAATTGAGGGGAGTCCAAAGGGCTGCGCTTCTCCCGTGGCTCAGTCTTATTTCATACCTGCGACATCTTTTAAGAGAGGTCTACAAGAGGGGAATCGTGTCAAGAAAACCGTTGTGATCCACTTTGAATTTTGGGAGAATCTTCATTTGCATCACCGAAGAGCAAATTTGTTGGAATAAGAAATATTTTTGTAGCTGATCTTGCTTGTTCAGCCAAATTAATTTTTGAGATTAAAATTGATACATAAATTACTAAAGTCCAAGGTGTACAAAGAAGGGATTATTGTTTATTTAAGTAACAGTGGATACGATTTAATTTAGCTCTACTAAGTCATTTCAAGCGTTCAATAGCCATATGTGAGCAGTGACTCCATCGCTGATCTTACTAGCGCTTAGAATCAGACATCTAGTTCCAGCTTTCTTATGTTTTAGGAGGGAAGGGATATAGACAGAATTTGATTTATGACTAGGTAGACTAATAGAATACTGTTTTGGATTCAGACCCTGAATTTCTAGGGCCAGGTTAGCGGCATAATTTGGGGTTTCTGAATCCTAATTTCCGTAGTTGTAAAATCAGGTAATGCCACCTGCCTCTTGTCGGTCTTGTGAAGATTGAGATGTTTGAATTGCCTCCCACGTTTCCTGACATGGGAAATGTTCCTCCATAAATGCTAGTAGTCAGATTTTGCCTTCAGGTTATTTTCCTGTAGTTGCCAAAATGGGTGGCAGCTGGGGGATTTGGTACAAATGCAGAGTTATAAAGAATGGGTTAACCCTATCATCCGTTGGAAACCCTGAAGTCCTGTTGCAGAAACAAGAGCTGTCGTTTTAGACAAATGGAGGAATGTTATTTCAAAACTTCTCCGTCATTTTCAGTCTAAAAATTTTTTTTTCTGGCCTAAGCAACTTAATGATTACAGTGAATTACTTAGCTGCAGCAGTAACTTTAGGCAAGTAATTTGAAGCTTTAGTTTTGTCTTTTTTAAAATGGTATAGTGTAGAGTTTTAGTACTGTTTCTCACACATGGTAATTGATGAATGCTAGAGAGTTTTGTTGTTGTTTGTTTGAGTCTCACTCTGTTGCCCAGGCTCCAGTGCAGTGGGGTGATCTCGGCTTGCTGCAACCTCTGCCTCCCGGGTTCAAGCAATTCTCCTGCCTCAGCCTCCTGAGTAGCTGAGATTACAGGCGCACACCACCACACCTGGCTAATTTTTGTATTTTTAGTAGAGATGGGGTTTCACCGTGTTGGCCAAGTTGGTCTCGAACTCCTGACCTCATGATCTGCCCGTCTCGGCCTGCCAAAGTGCTGGGATTACAGGCATGAGCCACCGTGTCCGGACGAGATTTTTTTATAAAGTAGAATTATTTTGTTGTTTGATGTTTTTGTTATCAAGTAGAATTTATTTAGAATAATCTTGTAGTCTTGTTTAAAGGTAATTGTGGCTGGGCGTGGTGGCTTAACGCTTGTAATCTCAGCACTTTGGGAGGCCAAGGTGGGCGGATCACCTCATGTCAGGAGTTCGAGACCAGCCTGGCCAGCATGGCGAAACCCCCTCTCTACTAAAAATACAAAAATTACCCGGGTGTGGTGGCGCACACTTGTAATCCCAGCTGCTTGGGAGGCTGAGGCAGAATTGCTAGAATGTGGAAGGTGGAGGTTGCAGTAAGCTGAGATTGCACCACTGAACTCCATCCTCGGGGGACAGAGCAAGACTCTGTCTCCAAAATACACGTGTGTGTGTATCTATCTATCTATCTATATCATATATATATATATAAATAGGCCAGGCGCAGTGGCTCACGCCTGTAATCCCAGCACTTTGGAAGGCCAAGGCAGGTAGGTCATGAGGCCAGGAGATCAAGACCAGTCTGGCCAACATGGTGAAATCCCGTCTCTACTAAAAATACAAAAAAAAAAATTAACTGGGCGTGGTGTCGTGCGCCTGTAGTCCCAGCTACTTGGGAGGCTGAGGCAGGAGGATCGCTTGAACCTGGGAGGCTGAGATTGTAGTGAGCCGAGATGGTGCAATTGCACTCCAGCCTGGGTGACAGAGCGAGACTCGGTCTCAAAAAAAAAAAAAGTGTAATTATGTGACTGGCTGATTTTAAAAACTTTGGGGTTATTTGGCCTTTGTGAAATGAAATTTATTTCAGTTCGGTTAATTTTGAGTTTTTAAAATTATTTTTTTTTTAAAATTTTGAGTTCTTCTAAGTCTTATTTCCAGTAGAATATTTACATTTGCAATAAAAGAGCAGTTTCTCACATAAGGCGTGTAGCTTGTAGCTTGTTGGCTTTCTTCTTTTTTGTTAAGAAGAGAGGCTTAGGCAGCCAGGCGCAGTGGCTCATGCCTGTAATCCCAGCACTTTGGGAGGCTGAGGTGGGTGGATTACAAGGTCAGGAGATAGAGACCATCCTGGCTAACATGGTGAAACCCCGTCTCTGCTAAAAAATAGAAAAAATTAGCCGGGTGTGGTGGCGGGTGCCTGTAGTCCCAGCTCCCTGGGAGACTGAGGCAGAAGAATGGCGGGAACCCAGGAGGTGGAGCATAAGAGAGGCTTAATTGTTAAAAATGAAGGTTGAGGTTAAATTTGGGATCCTAATTTATTTAGACTTTTTGTCACCTGTTAGCAAAAGCAGAGTATCAGGATCCTTGAAGCATAGTTTTATCATTCTAAATTATGAGTAAATTTAACGTAATTTCCAAATTACAATGCCAACTGCAGGTGCATTTCACTTATATGGGACGGATAAAATAACGTAAAAAATATATTAAGCATCTTATTTAAATGAATAAATCTTGGAAACATTGAGTCAAGGCTTGATTTTGCTCATTGTTAAATTTCTTTACGGTTTTTCAGTTGATTACCATCTCTCCCTTTATCACAGAGATACTGCATTATACTATATCTGAAAATATGTTAATGTAGCAAGTTAATTGTATCATGAAACTACAGCCAGAATTTTAATCTTATTGCTAAAAATGTAAAGCAACTAAGAGATCTTAAAATTTGGTAGCTGTGTCAGTTAAATGTATTCAGTGGCAATCACACACTCCTCCCCACCTTATTAAAAAACCTTACGACTAAATTTCACTTTCCTGGGTTTCATGATCAGTTTTGTCATTTTCCCTAAATTCTGGTTTAGCAGATTGTATGTCTCGTACAATTGATCCCGCAAACTTGGCACATTCATTTCTGAGGTGCCTTTTGTTTTGATGGTAATAATGTCTTCTCCACACTATTAACTATGGAGGCAGAAGAGAGTCATGTTTCAAGTCCAAAAGCCTGGGTTTGAGTTGCCATTCCACCAGTAAGTAATTGCGACCTTGATACATTTTCTCATCTGGAAAATGGGGATGATAATAGTTCCTGGTTTTTTGTTTTTTGTTTTTGTTTGAGACAGAGTTCGCTCTGTTACCCGGGCTGGAGTGCAGTGGCACTATCTCAGCTCACTGCAACCTCCACCTCCCAGGTTCAGGTGATCCTCTTGCTACAGCCTCTTGAGTAGCTGGGACTGCAGGTGCCTGCCACCACACCCAGCTAATTTTTTGTATTTTAGTAGAGATGGGATTTTACCGCATCAACCAGGCTGGTCTCGAACTCCTGACCTCCAGTGATCTGACTGCTTTGGCCTCCCAAAGTGCTGGGATTACAGGTGTGAGCCGCTGTGCCCAGCCGTACCTCTTTTAGTGTTGTGAGGATTAAATAAACGAATAAACATTTAGAACAGTGTATGGCATGTAGCATCTAAAACTTAGTGCTTACATACAAGTGTTTCTTGTCTTCACGTCCAGATCCTCTGAAGTCTTCCATTTCTTTTCTAGTTTTACTGCATTTCCTCTAGTACAGGTTCCAGTGTAGACCACGATATTTAGCAATTAGATATTGTTGTCTGGTATCACTCATTATTTTCTGCCTTAAGAGAACAAAAACCCATAAGCAAATGGAGGGTCGAATTATGTTCTTTGTCCTTTTTCCCCACAGTTAGTTGTGCAGTGATGAACACTTAGGTAAGGTACTTAAATTAGCAGTCTTCAAATTAATACATAAGATCAACTTTAATGCATATTTTTTCTGTTGAAATGGCTAGAATTGTATTTAGGCCTTACAGTGGTAGCACTCTATTACGGGAGACGAGTGGGTATCTGATGCTGGTGTGATGAAATCCAGTTTATGAGGGTTGACTAAGAAAAGGTACCTTGGCCGGGCGGTGGTGGCTTACACCTGTAATCCCAGCACTTTGGGAGGCTGAGGTGGGCAGATCACGAGGTCAGGAGATCGAGACCATCCTGGCTAACATGGTGAAACCCTGTCTCTACGAAAAATACAAAAAAATTTAGCCAGGCATGGTGGCAGGCGCCTGTAGTCCCAGCTACTCAGGAGGCTGAGGCAGGAGAATGGCGTGAACCCAGGAGGCGGAGCTTGCAGTGAGCTGAGATGCACCACTGCACTCCAGCCTGGGCGACAGCGAGACTCCGTCTCAAAAAAAAAAAAAGAAAAGAAAAAAGAAAGAAAAGGTACCTTGACCATAGTAAATGAACCTTCTGTCTGCAGGTAGGCAGACCTCTTTTTTGAGACAGAGTCTCACTCTGTTGCCCAGGCTGGAGTGCAGTGGCTCTATCTCGGCTCACTGCAACCTCTGCCTCCCAGGTTTAAGTGCTGCTACCGCCTCAACCTCCCGAGTAGCTGGGACTACAGGCACCCGCCACCACACCCGGCCAGTTTTTGTGTTTTTAGTAGAGATTGGGTTTCACTGTGTTGACCAGGCTGGTCTCAAACTCCTGACCTTGTGATCTGCCTGGCTCAGCCTCCTAAAGTGCTGGGATTACAGGTATGAGCCACTGCACCCGGCCCTCGGACCTCTTTAGTCATGCATTGAGGCTTGGATTTGTAGAGTGCTTTAAGGTGTTCAGAGGACATTTGCTTGTTTCGTGGCTTTTGTTTCTTATTGTAGTCTTCTAAGATTAGATAGACCTTATCTTGGGAGAGTGAGAGATTTGCGTAAAATCACCCAGCTAATAAATATTAGCTAATAATAAGTATTGGAGCCTTACATTTTCTTAACTATGTCAGTAATTATGTCATTGGTAGTTTTTAATGATTATCACTTTAGGGGTAGTCCTCCCTCAGTATCCTTGAGTGATTGGTTCCAGGCCTCCCCTGGATACCAAAATCTTGAGGATGCTTAAGTACCTTTAAGTGGTATAGTATTTTCATATAACCACCATATGCCTCCAGTACACTTTAGGTTTTTTTTTTTTTTTTTTTTTTCATTTAAGAATGCCAGTTTTCAATATTCCGTAAAGATATAATCTGGCATATTTCAGTAATAAAACTCCCTAATACTAGTGGCGTAATTCTTACCCCTGTTACATGTCCTGTGTTGGTTGGAAGGGGGGGACTTGATCTGCTTGTTGTAATTACTTTAGAAGTCCAGCTGTGGGAGCTATATCCGTCTTGTGAATTGCTAGATCTTCTGCACCAGAGGGAAGGAGAACGCTCCAGTGCAGTGTCACATTGCCTACAGCTCATTGACCAGACTATTCTTATGTCCTTGATAGATCACAGGGAGGGATAGATTGCTAGAGTTAGAAATGTTCTGCAAATGGAATTAATGACTGCCACAGCAATTCGAATTATTTTCATTCCCATTTTGATAATGACAAAATGTAAATATAACATTACATTTCTTGTAGGAAGAAAGAAACAGAAGCTTGCCAAGGAGAGAGCTGGGCTTTCCAAGGTAATAGTCTGGTTTCTGTTTAAATTATATATTTTATAGAAATATTATTGTAAAATCTGTAATTGGAAATGTAATTAAAATGTAATTGGAAAAAGCTAGTTGATACTGGACTTTGCATTTTTATTTTAAAATACAGCTTATTTTTAGGAGTAGGTGAATAACATAGTTCCACTGACAATTATCAGGTCCTTCATTATTTCTTTTGCTGGCCATAACAACAAACAGCTTACTGTGTGAACAATAATTAAGGAACAATACGAGGGCCTCAAGACATTTGCACCAAAAGATGAAAAGTTCCTAATCAGGTGCTTCAAAATGATGCAATATTACACTTAAGATTTAATTTCCTTACTCTAGCTTCCTTTGAAAGAACCATGGGTTATTATTTCAAAAATTATTCAAGATTATTCAAGCCCACTGATCCAGAATCCCACTGCCCTGACAAATTTTTGCCTTGTTGCAGTACACAGTTCTGGATATAAAACTTGTAATTTATTTTTTCTTTTCGTAGATCCTGAGTTCTTGATTATTTTTAATGACTACGTAGGTTTATCTACTTGGTAAAAAATGTTCTGTGGTGTGTGTAAGTAAATTAAGTACATGTTAATCATTGTGTGTGCAGCTTTTCCTTTTTATTGAGATGAGTTCTGTTGTCTGGGTTCTTAGGACTTAGATTACTGGATCATTAGTGGTTCTTTTTAAAGCAAGTTGAGACAAGGAAAAATTAAGTCAACCAGTATGTTTTGTTATTTTGAAACAGTTGTGTAAACACAGCTGGTTGACTGGACATGGTAATAGTGAAGTGAAAATGGGAGGGAACTACTTCATTGTTCTAGTAGGTTCAGACTACGTTTCTGAAATGTGTAATGTGTTTATTATGCTTTTGGTAACTTATATTTTTAAGGGCATAGGAAAATGGATTGAGACATGCACCAGTATGTATTTTTAGATTCAGGAATAGAATTAAATTATTGCCGTATGCTGGGATAGTCCGTGAAAGATGTCTCCACTTTCAGAAATTTAAATTGTTTCACTTGTGTTGGCTAGGCTAATAAGAGCATGTACAATGTAATTCAAGTACCAAAAACTTGCACTATTAGAAGTTTAGGTTGGTTTTCTCGCTCTCTTTTTTTTTTTTTTTTTTTTTTTTTTTTTTTTTTTTTT
>NW_016824383.1:4020114-4024861 GCF_001698545.2 Rhinopithecus bieti
TCTCGATCTGCTGACCTCGTGATCCGCCCGTCTCGGCCTCCCAAAGTGCTGGGATTACAGGCTTGAGCCACCGCGCCCGGCCAAGTTTTTTCTTTTATTCGTTTGAATGTAGATGAACTCCTAATTCCTACAAGCGTTGTTCAGGAGTAAAGTTCTTCTGTCAGTTTTTTTAGAATGATTGATTGGGTTTTTGTTGTTTTATTTTTATTGATATCTGTGTATTGGTTATATCCCCTGGCATAATTGTGGTGTCAATTATTAAATATTTTATTTCCAGTTACCTGACCTTAAAGATGCTGAAGCTGTTCAGAAGTTCTTCCTTGAAGAAATACAGCTTGGTGAAGAGTTACTAGCTCAAGGTAATAGTCATGGAAGTGCTAAGGAACTGGGTAGAATTTTTCTCAGTGATAGAAATTTATAATGATAAGGGATTTTGTTTGTGTAATTTGGCTATAAGAAAAGGTACTCCAGATATCTTAAGACAAGTTTTTAGGCACTTAATAATGGAAGATTATTTTGTGTAAGACTGGCTCTAGAAAGAAATATTCCTCGTGGGATATTGTTGTCCATAATATATTTTAAGTGAGTTTTAGGTTTTCTTGCTATATCATATGATATAGAAGATATAATAAGTTTTTACAAATGAGGTTCTCTTACTCGGAAGTAGTTTCTAATGTATAGCCATAGTGCGATACGTAAATAGTAACTGAAGGAATATGAGCTAGGAATATACTCCTCAACTCCTTCATCTAATCTTCAGATCTTTTCCAGTATTTGTAGGAAGGAATGGCTAATGTAAGGTCCCAGAGAAGGTTAATTTACCTAATCAAGGTCACACGGTGAGTTCATGACCCCTTATTTCAGAACCAACTTGTTATCTGATCCAGAATTTAGCCTTTTCATTACATTGTACTTCATTTATTTCATCAACAGTGCTAAGAAGTTTCTAAAAAACATTCTGTCAGTCTTTAAAGTTCAGCTATGAAATTGAAATTAG
Source organism: Rhinopithecus bieti (assembly GCF_001698545.2). NCBI lineage: Eukaryota > Metazoa > Chordata > Mammalia > Primates > Cercopithecidae > Rhinopithecus > Rhinopithecus bieti. Next base: position 4,021,112 of record NW_016824383.1, read on the forward strand.
CAAATTGACAAACGTGAGAACCATCATTTACTCAGTAATCTCAAACGTAGATTTGAAGTAGTTGCTATCATTAATAAAACTGCAGTCAGGTATTTTTAAATTCTGATTGCTGTATCAATAGATTTAGATCGAATTTAACTACATGATGTGGGGCATTTGTGTGTGAATGGGTTTTTGTGGTTTCTTTTATGGGAGAATTTAATCCATTGAAAATGGTGGTAACTACCTTTTTATGTCTCCCCTTTGCCAAGAAATACTTTTTTGATATCAATAGAATTGCTCAATTAATTTGACTTAGAGTCACAGTACTCAGATTGCCAACAGACTGGGAAGGGTTAAAAATCATTCCATAGGAACAGACATGGTGGCTCATGCCTATAATCCCAGCACTTTGGGGAGCTGAGGCAGGAGGATTGCTGGAAGCCAGGAGTTTGAGACCATCATCGACAACAAAGTGAGACCCTCATCTCTACAGTAAATGAGAAAATAAGCCAGGTGCCATAGCATGCACCTGTAGCCAACTACTCGGAGACTGAAGTAGGAGGATACCTTGAACCCAGGGGTTTGAGGCTCCAGTGAACTGTGATGGTGCCACTGCATTCCAGCCTGGGCAACAGAATGATATGCTGTCTCTTAAAAACTGTATACATAAAATCTGTAACTGCAGAGGAGTACAAGATAGGCACCAATCAGGAGACATTTCCAGGTCTCCTATAGGCATCACACTGCAATTTCTCCATCAGTCTGAGAGAGAGGACCCAGGCATTGGGGAAAGGGAAAGCATTCCCCCTCAATGCTAAAGCAGTGCTGCATACTGAGTTGCTCTGCTCCTTGCATCGTATAACACTGGGTTTGATCTTCCTATGCTGATAGATGGATTTTATATATTCTTGATGCCATTAACAAAAGATACCACTTATGATTTGACCGTCCAGTCAGCAGAAGTTATAGCAGCATCCACTTTGCACAGGAAGGGAGCTCAAGATGAGAAGATCACTGCACTTGAGGTTGTGTCAGTGTGTCTTCTACTACACTTGAGGTTGTGTCAGTGTATCTTCTTCAGCATTTTTGCTAAATCTGCAGATAAGATAATCAACAGTGCTAGTTCAGAAGAGATGTAATTATGGTATGTATTCAGAAGCAGGAACTGACTTAGCCAATCTTTTGATTACTGTAATTCTAAACTGACCATCAGTGGGTCACTGTGCAGCCCTGTGTCTGATCTCTTGTGATGGGTATCATTACATCATCATTTCAATATCTGGGAAAAGAATTGGCCAAGCAGCACAAGATGGTGCCTGCAGACCCAGATGACAATGACCTACACAATTGGAGTATCCTGAAACATTGTGTAGATGGGACAATCATAGTCCTCACATTGGCAGTGGAGATTCACCTGTTTCTGATGGATGGTCAAGAGGTTAAGAAAAGCTCTTGGAAACCTTTACGTATACTCAGGTGCCATCAGATACTCCGCAGTACTCAAAATTTTACCCAAAATGTTTCTCAGTCTTTCCATAGCAGCCAATTGGTAGAACAAAAAACATATACCAGATTTAAGAGCCTAGAAAGAACACCAGAGTGACTATCCTGATACCCAGGCTTGCCATCAGCTGACAGGGTCAAGTGCATTGGGTGTGATGGTAGAGATATTCCCTAAGACATACTTAATATCCTCAGCTTGCCGGGGAAAAATTAGTAAGGTTGATCTGAAACTGTTTTCTCCTTTCTTTTTTTGAAGTGGAGGTTTACTCTGTCACCCAGAGTGCAGTGACTAGAGTGCAATGGCGCGATAAGGGCTCACTGCAACCTCCACCTCCCAGGTTCAAGTGATTCTCCTGCCTCAGCCTCATGAGTAGCTGGAATCATAGGCATGTGCCACCAAGCCTGGCTAATTTTTTTCTATTTTTGGTGGAGATGGGGTTTCACCATGTTGGCCAGACTGGTCTTGAACTCCTGACCTCAAGTGATCTGCCTGCCTCAGCTTCCCAGAGTGCTGGGATTATGGGTGTGAGCCACTGCACCCGGTCCATTCTTACTCTTTAAGATCAGTTTCCTGTGAATGTATATAATGGAAAATTGGTAAATAAAAAGAACCTAGTAAAAAGTGATCTTAATGGTATTAACAACTGGAAAAGGTCTGACATGTTTTTTGTTTTGTTTTGTTTTGCTTTTGAGATGGAGTCTCATTCTGTTGCCCAGGCTGGAGTGCAATGGCGCAATCTCAGCTCACTGCAACTTCCACCTCCCAGGTTCAAGCGAGGCTGCAAGTGAGGGTTCAAGCGATTCTTGTGCCTCAGCCTCTCAAGTAGCTGGGATTACAGGCATGCGCCACCACGCCCAGCTTTTTTTTGTTTTGTTTTGTTTTGTTTTGAGATGGAGTCTCACTCTTTCACCAGGCTGGAGTGCAGTGGCACGATCTTGGCTCACTGCAACCTCCGCCTCCCAGGTTCAAGTGATTCTGCTGCCTCAGCCTCCTGAACAGCTGGGACTACAGGCACGTGCTACCACGCCCAGCTAATTTTTGTATTTTTAGTAGAGAATGGGTTTCACCATGTTGGCCAGAATGATCTCAATATCTTGAGCTCATGAGTTCCAACCACCTCGGCCTCCCAAAGTGCTGGGATTAAGGTGTGAATCACCACACCTGGCCTAATTTTTGTATTTTTAGTAGAGATGGGGTTTCACCATGTTGGCCAGGCTGGTCTTGAACTCCTGACCTCAGGTAATCCACCCACCTCGGCCTCGCTAAGTGCTGGGATTACAGGTGTGAGCCACCGCTCCCATCAAGTTCTGAGATTTACCTCAATTGCATGCTAACAGGTTGGTTTGCCCCAATTTCATGGATGCTGGCAAAAGACATGAGACCACTGGGCTAGAGACAAAGGACAGCTCGTTATTCACTGCAATAATAGTAACAAGGGTATTGGCATTTACACTGGTTTCCCAAGCCACTGCTCCTATAGGCAATGCAGAAAGTCAGGGGACACATGTACATGTAGTGGGTTACATATAGGAGAGGAACCCTGAATTTAAGGATCCTGAATTTTTTATAATGGGCAGTAAACATGTGTGCACTTTTCCCTACACATAGGTAATGTTGCAAACCTGCCTTTGCTCCAGAGGGAGGAAGTTTCTATTCTGAGGTTGTTCACTGTACAAACATCCTTGAAAAGACAGTTTGGCGCGAAGGCAGTAAATATCTGCTCAGAAGTGCAGAAATGTGAGAAACTTGAGGAGAATTGTACCTCTACTTGTATTGTTATTTTTTAAAAATATATCTAATGGCGTTATTTTTATGTAAGGCACGTTAAAATATTTTGATGGGAACCTCCTATACAGAAGAGTGCTTAATTTAAAATACTTAGTAGCATAGTTTTGCTCAAATAATTTGGGGCAGTTTTTGGAGTTTGATTTAAAGTGGAATTAGGGCCAGGTGCAGTGGCTCATGCCTGTAATCTCAGCACATTGGGAGGCCAAGACAGGAGGATTACTTGAGTCCAGGAGTTTGAGACCAGGCTGAGCAACATAGTAAAACCCCGTTTCTATAAAAAAAAAAAAAAAATTAGGCCGGGTGCGGTGGCTCAAGCCTGTAATCCCAGCACTTTGGGAGGCCGAGACGGGCGGATCACGAGGTCAGGAGTTTGAGACCATCCTGGCTAACACGGTGAAACCCTGTCTCTACTAAAAAAATACAAAAAGCTAGCCGGGCGAGGTGGCTGGCACCTGTAGTCCCAGCTACTCGGGAGG
>NW_016824383.1:4025023-4036097 GCF_001698545.2 Rhinopithecus bieti
CCCCCCCCCCCCCGCCCGGGGGACAAAAAAGGCCCCGTCAAAAAAAAAAAAAAAAAAAAAAAATTAGCAAAATTAGCCCAGTGTGGTGGTGCACACCTATGATCCTAGCTACTTGGGAGGTTGAGGTGGGAGGATTGCTTGAGCCCAGGAAGTTGAGGCTCCTGTCAGCCAAGATCCAGCCTGGGTGACAGAGGGAGATCGTGTCTCAAAAAATAAATAAAATAAAATGGAATTAACTAAGGACAGGTGCACATAGCAGATACTTAATATTTATTGAATTAAGTGAACTTTGAAAAACTGTAAGCCTTAAGTGTTTTTTTTTCAAACGTAATGTGTCTATTGAAGGATATTTGTAGATAAAGGAAAATAAACCCTCCCACTCAGAGTTAATCATGGCTTTTTTTCTCCTGTCATATTTCATTAGGGTGACCATTTTCCTACTAGTATCACTTAAAATTTTTTTTTCCTTCTCATGTAATACCATTCAAATAGTACAAAGACTTGGCTTAATGTGAAATTGAGTCTTCTTTCCACCTCAGTCCCCAGTCTTGTAGTTCTCTGTTACAGAAAAGTACTATTCGATTCTCAGCAATTGTCTCATGTAGTCTTTCAGAAATATTCCAAGTATATAAATAGTAATACTTTGACATTTTTATACATTGATTTCCCCCTTATGTATGTATGTTTGAAACACTTCCATATCAGTACATGTAATCTGAATCATTCTTGTTAGTGGCTTCATAATAGCTGTATGAATGCACTATAGGTTATTTCCAGCATTTTACTTGCATAGTGTTTTTGGTCAGCATCATTTGGATATGGCATGTAAAGTTAATTTTGACAAAGGCCAAGACTTTTCGGGTTACATGTAATTTTATGTAAATCTTACAGGTGAATATGAGAAGGGCGTAGACCATCTGACAAATGCAATTGCTGTGTGTGGACAGCCACAGCAGTTACTGCAGGTCTTACAGCAAACTCTTCCACCACCAGTGTTCCAGATGCTTCTGACTAAACTCCCAACAATTAGTCAGGTAAGGAATTGGAATGTTATGACATAAAAGGGAGTCGGATTTAGAACTGAATGATTAGGGACATTTTAAAATGAGCCTAGTGAACATGATGAAATAAACTCGTGTATAATGAAAACAAACGAGAATATCAGTGCTTGACATTTTCTTCTCTGATGGGAAACATCCAGATGACTGCCCAAATCTAGTGATTGTGCCCTGGAGTGGATCGGGAAGTGTGTGTCTTAGTGATAAGTCTCAGGTCTTAGTAGTCAGCTGTCCAAATTCAGGTCACTCTTGGGTACTTTCTACAAGTAGCTTTCTGCCTACTCTTCCAGGAGACCATGCCTTCTGTTAGGTGATCTGACAAAGGAGCCTAGGTAGCTGTAGCCTAGATACTAGGGCATTCAGGAGCATGGATTCCCTCTGACTCACTTGTGTAAAGGCTCAGTGCCTCTGCTGCTGCTGCGGTGCGCTTTGAGTTTGTAGTTACTTGACGACATCCCCAAATCCCTACTCAAAAATGCAAAATGCCATTAATATACTGTAAAAGATTAACTTATGTGTAAATTAGGAGTCAACTAAAATGCTTTCTGTTCATTTTGAGTTCAAGGAGCCCAAATGAATCTACTTTTTGGAATAGTGTGTCAATTACATGTGTCGATTTCCCAAGTTGGTATGATTAAAGCAGTGAATGATGATAGGAAGTATTTACAGAACTTGATAGTTTTAACTGGTTAATTTTCAAACTGATTTTACTCAACTGAATTAGAAAAGGACTGGAAAGAAAGTAAAGGTCCCAACGATTTGAGGGAACGAGTTGGACAACCAAGGACTTGGGTCTAAATTGTTTTTATTTAGACTAATGTGGTTCTAGTTCTAGAGGATTCGTACTGGAATCATCAGTTTAATATTATGCTGTTTGAAAGGCAGCATAGTATATAGTACTTTTGGAAAACTGGCCAGAGGGTGATGTTTTTTGGAATATTTGTGAATTCACTATGAAGCCTAATTCCTTAAAAATGACCTCTGAATCACTCAGTGTTCTAGGTTTGCCTGGGAGTGAAAAGAAATTTTAAATTCTTTTTGGTTTTAGTTACATAATTGACTGATGTAGTATTATGTAATGATGGCTGGATACAGTGTCTCATGCCCTATAATCCTAGCACTCACTTGAACTCAGGAGTTCAAGGCCAGCCTGGGCAACATGGTAAAACCCTGTCTCCACCAAAAATAAAAAAAATTAGCCGGGCGTGGTGGCATGAGTCTGTGGTTCCCGCTACTCAGGAGGTTGAGTTGGGGGAGGATCGCTTCAGCCCAGTAGGCAGAGGTTGCAGTGAGCCGAGACTGTGCTACTGCACTCCAGCCTGGGTGTCAGAGACCCCATCTGAATTAAAAATATATATAATGTAATGCTCTGTCTCCTTTAGCCGGGCATGGTGGCACGAGTCTGTAGTCCCAGCTACTCAGGAGGCTGAAGTGGGGGAGGATTGCTTGAGCCCAGGAGGCAGAGGTTGCAGTGAGCTGAGATTGTGCTACTGCATTCCAGCCTGGGTGACAGAGACCCCATCTGAATTAAAAATATATGTAATGTAATGCTTTGCCTCCTTTGTTAACTTGACTTTTGAAATGGGACCGACAGTAGTGTGATCATTGTTTTCTTGGATGCTGACGGTGTGTAAAGTATTACATGTTGAGTTAAATGTCAGAATGGGTGAATTTTACCAAGATTCAATTATTTGAATACAGAGAGCATTTTATGTTGAAGTTAGAATCCTGATTACATGCTTATGACACTTTAAAAAACTATTTTTTTTTCTTTCAGAGAATTGTAAGTGCTCAGAGCTTGGCTGAAGATGATGTGGAATGAGAAACAAATGTCAACATAATAAAATCTTAGTTAAAAATATTTTAAAAAGTCTTGGTAGTTGAGCAGCTCTGGGGAAATAAGGGCAAATATGCTTGTTATGAACTACACTGAAATCTACCAAAGTTAATGTTTACTTTGTGTAGATCCATTTGTCTATTTTATTTATTTTCCCAGTGAAAAGTGTATTTTGATAATTTTTCATTTTATAAATACACTATGAGTTACTGAAATATGGATTTTGTTTATTCCTGAAACATAGTTAAACTGTACATATGACATGGCTTATGTTAAAAATACCCAGTGCTCAGTTTTGAAAGATAGGCAAAAAAAAAAAAGTATAGGAGAAATTGAAGAATGTACACTTTAGCTAGCACATTTTGCTGTAAATCCGGAAATTTGATAGGCTTGTGTATGTGAAAACTGAGCATTGAAGGTTTTGATTGATCATTTCTTTCCATTTAATCTCTGAGACGTAAGTATGTGAGGTGTGCTGCTGTGCTGGGTTAACAGCTTCCTTCCCTTTCTGCGTATCAGTCTTGAAATGTTCTGTTTAAATCAGTAGGCTTAATGTGTTCTGGGTATTTATCTCCTTGTATTTTAAATATATGTAATTCCTAATAGCACCAGGAATTAGATCTCTGTACACCCCACTCTAGCCTTGTGAGCTTCGCCAGTTAGTGTGTGCTCACTTTCCCTCCATTTGTTACATGAGAGAATGCGTCTGCTGATCTCTGAAGTGTCCCTTTTAGCTTCTGATTCATTGGGTTCTGTTGGGCATCTTTAAATCCACCTTAACCTGAGGAATGTATGTGGGCAGCCAGGCCCTGCTTTTTTTTTAATATTCTGAATTTTGCATGCTTGCCTGACTTAGTATTTCTGAATTGATCTTTTTTTTTTAATGGTATAACTATCTTGATTTTCACTGAAATTATATGGTTCTGTCACTACTTTGTAAATTAATCCGAAACTTTTAAGGTAACTGGGATGATCTGCTTGTAAAAATGTTTGTTGCCTTTTGCTTTTATCTTCAGTGTACCTCCTCAATCCTACTTCAACTGGATTAATTTATCTTGTTAAACGATGAGAGTAAGTTGCAACCTTGTGACTGAAGACTTGAAAAGAGTGGAGCAGGTGGGACCTCTTATTCTCAAATAGTGACATATTCTCCGTAGTCACAGATCCAGTTTCAGAACTGAGTAAGGATCCTTGGTACTGGTGGCATCTGTTGAACTGAGGAGCCTTTCTCATTGTGAAGATTGCCTTTGTTCTGTCTAAAAGTCTGTGGAGAAATCCCAAAGACTTTTCCTATGTACTAGGCATTTTATTTTGGTTGACTTACAAACTCTTCTTAGAAATCATTAATCTCGGTTTTTTTGTGGTGTAGTGGAAAGAGAAACAGTTCTAGTTTCTGCCTCTGATTAGCCGCACAGCCTTGAACAAATCACATTTCATCTTTGAACTTACCTCTACTGTTAAACTAGGCGACTCACATTTGAGGACTTTTTTCGGGTATCTTGAGGGTTTGTGATCCTGAATCCTTAAACAGTGCTTTTTTGTTACACAGGATGTTTTTCGGGGGATGACCAGAACAGACGTGCCAGTTAGTTTTATTAGTGGGATCCCAAATCCAGAGCAGTGCAGTGGTGATTGGTCAGTGACTCACCAGGCAGCTAAGAAGTCTTAGGCAGCAGCCCAGATGTGTGTAGAGGGGCAGTTAGAGGGAGAACAGATGGGAAAGGCAGCAAGAGGCAGACAGCTCAGCAAGGAAAGAGCAGACTCGGAAAAAGGAGGGCTGGCTGGAGGAGTGAGGGGCAGCTTAAGTTTGGGGAGGGTAGAAACGCCGTTTCCTTGGTAACTGGAGTGCAGTATGAGCTGGTTATCACTTGGCTCTGAACATACTGGCTTTGCTGTAATGCTTGAAAAGGCAGTGATACCTTCATTTTACAGCTCATTAAGCCAAGTACATTTTCTTATTTAAATGACAACTTTGGTGCTTTAAAATGAGGTACCACTTAAGCTAGCTGTGTCAAGTTAAAAAAAATCAGCACTTTTTTCTCCCAGAAATGCAATTGCCAAACACTATCCATTCCCATCTTAAGTTTTACAAGGTGATAGAATCAGCTCGTTGTAGTGATGCTGGCCAAATGGTGCTCACCGGGTGAGAACGGAAAAACCCCAGATTTCAGTGAACTAATACACAGCTTGAGTGTTTCCATGTGCTAATGTTGCACACTTACTAAAAACAAAAACTTTGGAAATGGAAAATAATGTAGTAGTGCAACAGTTGACATGCTTCTTTGGGCAAAGATACATTGTTTTGTTCCACAATTTGTACTTAAAGGCGAAATAACATTTAAGACGTAGACTTACTGGCCTTAGCAATGCTGGCCTCTTAACTGGTAACTAGAACTTAGGTTCACATTTATGTAAAGTGTGTAAAACCTAGTAGAGCGCGCATAGTAGGCACTCAGGAAATGTTTGGTTCTTTTTGCCCCTCGGTAAGTTTATTTTACCATCTTCCCGCCTGCCATTCTGACTATTAAATCAGCCTGTGGACCAGAGTGTTAATGAGAGTTGTTGCAGAAGAGACTGAGAAAATTGGTATATCATGCAGATAACATACAAAATCTTTTTGTAACGTAAAAAAATGCAGTTTTATTATTGCTTGTGCCTCAACTGTTTAAGTGACTATTAAAGGGCTTGGAGAAAACTTTGGCTTGGCGTATGTTTGGAGAAGTCAACTCTGCTGAATTTGATGAGTCTGAAGCTGTGGGTTTTTTGTTATTAACGTCTTTCAGGATGTCTAGAGCTGCAGGCTTCTCTGCCAGGAGAATGCACATTTGCCTCAGATTCCAGGTGAAAATCCCTGTGGTAGTGTCAGCTCCCGAGGGCTTCCGGGTGGTGGTGGGCCCAGCTTCAGGAGATAGCAGTCACCTGGAAGGCCCGTTAAAACAGATTCCTGAGAGAGGAGCTCAGTGGTGATCTTGCTGACATGTGAAACATGAAGCCTTGTTAGAGAAACTAGCTGTGTTAAGGTTACAGAATATGTACATTAGCATTGTAAGAAGCGGCTAATTGGTAGCAGAACACGCTAGCTGAGAATATGTTGTATTCTACATCACTGATAAGGATCTGAAGCGTACAAGTCATCAGTATCAGATCTATGAGAGTTTTTGTAATTTTCTCTAAGATAAAATTCTCATTGCTACCTCCAAAGTTATATTAATTGTAAAAGTGATGCTTTGGAGAGGGTGGAAGGGAGTATGCCCTAGCCTCGGCTCCTGCCACAAACTGCCCAGGTAAGCAGGACCTGAGTGTGTTGGAAAGACTGAGTTGAAGAGCAGATTGACACAGGAGGGCTGGAATGAACTTTGGCTAGAGCAGGGCTGTCCAATCTTTTGGCTTCCCGGGGCCACACTGGAAGAAATTGTCTTGAGCCACACATAAAATACACTAACACTAACGATAGCTAATGAGCTAAAAAAAAAAAAAAAAATCGCAGAAAAATCTCATAGTGTTTTAAGAAAGCTTATAAGTTTGTGTTGGGCCACATTCAAAGTTGCCCTGGGCCACAGGTTGGACAAGCTTGGGCTAGAGCCAGAGGCCATGGGAGACAGGACTCAGGGCAAGGAGTAGGGCCTCTGCCAGAACTCCTTAAGCCAGGTGCCATGCTCACCTGTAATCCCAGTGCTCTGGGTAGGCCAAGGGGTGGGAGGGTCACCTGAGGCTAGGAGTTCCAGAACTTCTTTGGCAGCATAGAAGACTTGTCTGTTTTTTTAGTCTCTATTGCCCAGGCTGGAATTCCTCTCAGGTGCAAGCGATTCTCATGCCTCAGCCTCCCAAGCAACTGGGGTTACGGGCCCGTGCCACCACACCCAGCTGATTTTTGTAGACGGGGGTTTCACCATGTTGGCCAGGCTGGTCTCAAACTCCTGGCCTCAAGTGATCCATCCTCTTCGGCCTTTTCAAATGTTGGGATTACAGGTGTGAGCCACCCTGCCGGCCAGAAGAGCCCATCTCAACAAAAATGAAAAAATTGGCTGGATGTAGGGCACACCTGTAGTCATAGCTACTCATGAGGCTGAGGTGGGAGGATCGCTTGGGCCCAGGTGATGGCACCACTGTACTCTAGCCTGGGCAACAGAGCGAGACCCTCTCTCATTAAGAGAAAGACAAACTTGCTCCTCTTTTAGCCCATCCAGAAGATCCTGTTTTATCTGGAAGCTCCCCCTGGTGTCTCCATTCTTCCTGGGTGATTTCTCCCTCTCTGCCTTCAGCAGTCACCTCTAGCTGATGACTTCCTCCTGCCCCACTTCTTTCCAGCCTCACTGCCACTATTTTAGGTAACCTAGAGTTATTGCAGGTCTTGTCTCCAATCCACTCACCGCCTGAGGAATTGCTCAGAAACATCATGTCCCTCGTATGGCATCCGAGGTCCTCATAATCTGGCCTGATTAACTCCGATCTCACCTCATACAGCATCCTTCCCCCAAATGTGCCTTCCTCTTCAGCTATCCTGTGGGGTTCCCTATGCCTTGGGCCGGGCACTATGCCTATCACCCCAGATAGCTGGATAAACAAAATACTCCCTGATTTTACCATCTCGTTGAGAGAGACTTAATGTGGCAGGCCCAGGTCCAGGGTTCTGTGCCCCATGTTGGAGATGCTAGGATCTCCATCCCTGGGATATTCCTATGGCATTTACCAATGTCTACTGTCACTTTCCTGGTGACTTGTCCATCTTTCCCATGAGACAGCTCCCAAGACATGTCTTACTAACCATCGGATTCCCCAGCATAGAGCATAGTTAAAATGCTTGGTAAATCATGAATGGAAATCCAAATTAACAGAAATGGGATTTTTTTTCACCATAAAATTTAAAAGATTCTTTGGGATAACACATGCCAAGTAAGTGGAAGGAAAGAAACATTGTAAGGAGTAATCTATTTTAAAAGCCACTTAACTTACTTGATTATTAGTATAAATTTGAGAACAGGAGAAGGGAAGGGATCTATTCAGCTTTCTTCATATTTCTTGATAGCCTCCTAACGTAACAACAAAATGCCAAAAAAAGCAAACCTGGCAGCCTTTGAAGAGCATTCATAAAGGTTTTTGTTTTGTTTTTTGAGACAGTCTGCTCTGTTGCCCAGGCTGGAGTGCAGTGGCACACCCATGGCTCACTGCAGCCTCCTCCTCCTGGGTTCAAGCGATTATCCTGCTTCAGCCTCCCGAGTAGCTGGGATTACAGGCGTGCACCACCATGCCTGGTTAATTTTTTTTTTTTTTTTTTTTTGTACTTTTAGTAGATACAGGGTTTCACTATGTTGGACAGGCTGGTCTCAAACTAAAAAAAAAAAAAAATTCTGAGATGGCCTTTTAGAAAAAACCCAAAACATAATTTGAGTCATTTTGAACCACCCTTTCATGGAAACTTACTAAATACAGGGGTGACTTAGGTGTCATTACAGTTCATCATTTAAGGGTGCTCTGTGGCCCCGTCTACACCCTGCTTTTCCCAACCCTTTTAAAAGACAGGATTGTTTTGTTTCTTGGCTTTCCCTTGAGCTAGATGAACTACAGACCAGCAGTCCAGGTCAGCAGCTTGTCCAGAACTTTGACGACTTGGAATTTAGTCTACTTTCACAGGTGACAGTTTTTAAAATTCACTTCTATTTAGAAAAAGAGGCCAGGCACAGTGGCTCATGCCTTTAATCCCAGCACTTTGGGAGGCCAAGGTGGGCGGATCACCTGAGGTCAGGAGTTTGAGACGAGCCTGTCCAACATGGTGAAACCCCGTCTCTACTAATAATACAAAAATTAGCTGGACGTGGTGGCACACACGTGTAATCCCAGCTACTTGGGAAACTGAGGCAGGAGAATTGTTTGAACCTGGGAGGTGGAGGTTGCAGTGAGCCATTGCACTCCAGCCTGGGCGACAGGAGTGAAACTGTCTCCAAAAACAATACCAAAAAAAAAAAAAAAAAAAAAATGCTGGCTAAAATAACCATGTCTTTACCAAATGTTGGATGGCAGAAGACAAGACTTTCCAAATCTTTAGCTTCTCAGATATTATGTTAGACATTCTTAGCTCAATTTAAACACTATCACTAAATAAAAAAATTTAGGAGTGCCTGTAGTGTGAATAATAGCTATTGTGGCTTGAATTCTGACTCAATTGCTGACTGTTTGACTTTGGGTAATTAATTACTTGGGTATTTGATTACTTAGAACTTTTTTTTTTTTGAGACGGAGTTTTGCCCTGTCGCCCAGTCTGGAGAGCAGTGGTGTGATCTTGGCTCACTGCAACATCAACTTCCCAGCTTCAAGCAATTCTGTCTCAGCCTCCCGAGTGGCTGTGACTACAGGTATGTGCCACCATGCCTGGCTCGTTTTTGTATTTTTAGTAGAGAAAGGGTTTCACCATGGTGGCCAGGCTGGCTTCGAACTCACAACCTCAAGTGATCTGCCCTTCTTGGCCTCCCAAAGTGCTGGGATTACAGGCATGAGCCACTGCGCCTGGCTTTTTATTTTCATTTTTAACTGTTGTTGTTCACTGCTGTATCCTCAGCACACAGAATGGTTTGTAACACGAGATAGACACCTCAGTAAAAGCCAGATGAGGACTGGTTTTAGTAAAACCTGTCAGACTGTTGCATCTGAAAATAAAAGCATCGGTTCCAGGGCACTAACCAACATGAAATACAATAAGGGTACATCTCGGTTATAGTTTACTCCCCACCCACAGCGGAGAAACAATAGTGAATTAGTTCCTTCCTCAGAGAGACTTGAGGTATGTGATAAAAGACAAGCCCAAGAAACAGTGAAGCCAGCTTTGCCCTAGAAGCAACGGTATTTCCCACTGCAAATGATAATTACTCCCACCTACTCATCAAGACAAGAAAAAGCATCTCTGATCAATTTTCAAAAGAGGCTGGGTTGGTGTAATTATAGTTAATAATACTCATCTACGGAGCTGTTGCCCCTGACACACACACCCTTGAGTAGTCAGCCTCAGACTTCTGTTTCTAGCACCCGTAAGCTGGTCATGTGGGCATTGTAATGTGTCACCATGAAACGAAAGTACCAGGCGAGCTCTCTCTGTATATATACGTGTGTGTGTGTGTGTGTGCACGCGCATATGCCTTGGCTGAAAATGATTTAAAGCTGCCAACCGGGCCCCATGGAAATTCAGTCTCATTGCATAGGGCTCCAGGCAACTGAGTTACTGGACACTAGACCAGGTTTTGGGTTTTTTGAGATCAAAAATCAGCCAACTATGTGTAAAGTAACATTTCTTACAAAAATAGATTCCTCCCTTCTCTCAACATGGCATCAGTTTTTTCAGTACATTGGCAAAGTGGATCCATCCACAATTCTGGGTCCTGGCTGTGCGTCCGATCGCCTTTGTCAGCTGGGGGAAGACTCAGGGTGACTTGAGCCACAAGGACCGCGGAGTGGACAGCCGGTACCGCGCGCTCCCCTTTCCCTTGTTCTAAACCAGCCTGGAGAAGTTCATAGGATTTGCTCGTCTGCCCCGCGTGAGCTGAGTGTTTTCATCCAGGCAGCTGCAGGCACGAAGGAGTGCGCTGGCGCCCTCTGGCGGCGGTCCTCGGGGGCGTCCGCGCCGTGCCTGTGCCCCCGGCCTCCATAGCCTGGAGCCCCAGGGCAACTGTGATTCTGTCAATTACAGCGATCGTCACAACGAAATGAAAATGCTCCGATTATTTGTTTAGGAATAAAATGGTTCCTCCTGGAAAATGTGCCAGGACGACATTTTGCGAAGTCCTGTTTCTGGACTCGTGAATTAAAATTCTAGATGGGAACCTACCAGACAAGAGAAGATAATTGAAAAGGACAGTTGAAAGGACTTCTGACTTGTCCAAGAAGAGACGCAATTCCAGGTTAATCTTTAGAGTGAGTCAAAGCAACGTAAGTATGATCTTTTTCTATGAAAGGCAAAGAATAAAATGTGGCAGAGGGTTTCTTCAACTCCTTGCCTTCCCAGTTCTGTAGAATCACCGTGCAAAAATAGAGGGGCAGCTGTGGGGTGGCAGAACGAACGCTGTTTTTAGAAGCAGGGGCTTGGGGTTTGAGTTCTAAATGTGCCGCGTACTGGGGCACTTCCTTGAGACTTAGATGCATCATTTCCAAAGGGCATGAGAATATCTTTTCCCTTTCCCTCCCCTCCCCTCCC
>NW_016824383.1:4036422-4041351 GCF_001698545.2 Rhinopithecus bieti
CCCTTCCCTTCCCTTCCCCTTTCCTTGCCCTTCCCTTCCCTTGCCCTTCCCTTCCCTTGCCCTTCCCTTCCCTTGCCCTTCCCTTCCCTTGCCCTTCCCTTGCCCTTCCGAGACGGAGTCTCGCTCTGTCGCCCAGGCTGGAGTGCAGTGGCCCGATCTCAACTCTGCCCCCCGAGTTCACGCCATTCTCCTGCCTCAGCCTCCCGAGTAGCTGGGACTACAGGCGCCCGCCACCTCGCCTGGCTAGTTTTTTGTATTTTTAGTAGAGACGGGATTTCACCGTGTTAGCCCGGAGGGTCTTGATCTCCTGACCTCGTGATCCGCCCGCCTCTGCTTCCCAAAGTGCTGGGATTACAGGCGTGAGCCACCGCGCCCGGCCGAGAATATCTTCTTATAAGGAAAGTTCAGGCTGGGTACCTGGGCTCACGCCTGTAATCCCAGCACTTTGGGAGGCAGAGGCGGGCGGATTACTTGAGCCTAGGGGTTTGAGACCTACCTGGGCAACATAGGGAGACCCCATCTCTATGAAAATTAAAAAAACATTAGCTGAGCATGATGGGGGAGCACCTGTAGTCCCAACGACTCGGGACGCTGAGATGGGAAGATGACTTTGATCCCAGGAGTGTGCGTCTGCAGTGAGTTATGATCTCACCACTGCAGTCCAGCCTGGGCATCAGAGTGAGACCTTGTCTCAAGATAAAAAAAAGAAAAAAAGTTCAAACTCCAACCAGAACTACCATGGACTATATCTGTGCCCATAGCCATTGCCTTTCCCCATTACCATGTATGACCTGATGACACTTCCCTGCCAGCTACTGGGGTCCCATTCCATCTGGGCCATCGTGGGTATTGCTCCAGCAATTCTTCCTCTCTCCAGCATCATCAGTTTCACCACTATAACTAGATATTTCCATTAGCGCACAGACATGGTAGGATTTTTCCTATCTCAAAAAAAGACTCTTGGCCCCACCTCTCCTGCAGGCAGCACTGATTTCTCTCCTCACTTACGTAGCAAAACGTCTCTACTGTCCATGCTGGCCGCCTCCACTTCTCCCATTCTCCCGTGACCAACTTCATTCAACTTGTGTTCCGCAAATTCACCGGGGCTGCTTTTCCCGAGGAAGCCAGTGGCCTCCACAGTGCTGAATTCTGGGATTGGTTCCCAAAGTACTGTGATTACAGGCGTGGAGTCTCTGTGCCCAGCCTATTTGGGGAAATTTGAGTGTGCCCGGGTATTAGACAATGTTGAAAATCGCATTAATTGTAATATTTTTCATTGTGGTTCTATATGATTATGTTTCAGTTGTGATTATGTATTAAAATAACCATTTTAGCCAGGCGCGGTGGCTCACGCTGTAATCCCAGCACTTTGGGAGGCCAAGGTGGGTGGATCACGAGGTCAAGAGATCGAGACTATACTGGCCAACATGGAGAAACCCCGTCTCTACTAAAAATACAAAAATTAGCTGGGCGTGGTGGCGCATACCTGTAGTCCCAGCTACTCAGGAGACTGAGGCAGGAGAATCACTTGAACCCAGGAGGCGGAGGTTGCAGTGAGCTGAGATCACACTGCTGCACTCCAGCCTAGGCCAGTGAGACTGTGTCTCAAAACAAAAACAAAAACCCAATTTATTATATATAATTTTTTATATACAGATACTGTATATAAAATTAAATTTAGGGGTAAATATAATGTCTACAATTTATTTTAAAACACTTAAGCACAGGTCGGGCACAATGGCTCATGCCTATAATCCCAGCACTTTTGGAGGCCGAGTTGGGTGGACCATTGGAGGTCAGGAGTTCAAGAGCAGCCTGGCCAACAGGGCAAAACCCCGTCTCTACTACAAATACAAAAATTAGCCTGGCGTGGTGGCGGGCGTCTGTAATCCCAGCTACTTGGGAGGCAGAGGCAGGAGAATCGCTTGAACCTGGGAGGCGGAGGTTGCAGTGAGCTGAGATGGTGCCACTACACCCCAACCTGGGTGCCAGATCGAGACTCTGTCTCAAAAACAAAAAACAAAAAAACTTCAGTAACAGAAAGAAATACATTTTCATGCTGTTCCCTTAAAAAAAATACATGAAGTGAAACTGGCAATATATTAACAATTGTGGAACTGGGTGATGCATATACAGGTGTTTGTTATACTATTCTACTTTTCTGTATGTTTGAATGTTATAGAAATTTAAACATATCTGGAAGCACTCTCTGAGCTTTGGTGGAAAACCATTTGCAGGAGACTTTTTTTTTTTTTTTTTTTGTTGAGATAGAGTCCCACTCGTTGCCCAGGCTGGAGTGCTCTGGCGTGATCTCGGCTCACTGCAGTCTCAACCTCCCAGGCCCAAGTGATCCTCCTACCTCAGCCTCCCGAGTAGCTGGGACCACAGGCACATGCACCATGCCCGGCTAATTTTTGTATTTTTTGTAGAGACGGGGTTTTTGCCATGTTGCTCAGGCTCGTCTCGAACTGAGCCTAAGTGATCCTTCCGAGCCTCCGTAAGGGCTGGGATTACAGGCTGAGTCACCCCCTGGCCTGCAGCAGCCTCCTTAAAGTGCTGTTGATGGGAAGCAACCTGCTCCACCGTGGCTGCCCACCCAGCTGGAGCCTCGGGGACTGCTGGCAGGTAAGGACCCTATGGCTCACATGGATTCAGTCACTTTCCCAGGCTGCAAACAAGGAAGCATCACCGACAGCCTGGTGGGAATTGCGTTCTGAAAGATAAAGGGCACACACCTGGGGTGGGGGGAGGGGTGAGGGATAGCATTAGGAGATACACCTAATGTAAATGACGAGTTAATGGGTGCAGCACACCAACATGGCACATGTCTACATATGTAACAAAGCTGCACGTTGTGCACATGTACCCTAGAACTTAAAGTATAATTTTAAAAAAAAAGGCACACCTGAAATGCCAGCTGCTCCCCTGAGACAGGTGGTTCGCTCAGCCAGCTCAGCTGTTCTAGCAAAAAGGCGTTTGATCCTGGGCCAAGCCCAGAATAGGGAGTGTCTCCTCATACTATGCCGCTGGCTTCCCGGAGTACAGATTTATGGCTTTTGAATGTGGGAGGAGAAAAAGAAAGTCCTTAAATCTAAGTCAAAAGCCTGCTAAAACTACTCTCTACAGCGAAACAGAAATGAGCTACAAACTCCCGTCGTGCGGCTTAAATGGAGAAACTTCTGAAGGGATCTGGTTTTGGGTTACTGACATGCACAAGTGGTGTTTTTCCTGTCTTCAAAGTAAATTTTAGGAACAATAAGTTCACTTTGATCATTATCTCTAGGTTATGGGGTTATGGACGGATTTTTTTTTTTTTTTTTTGAGATGGAGTCTCGCCTTGTCTCCTCGCCTTGTCTCCCAGGCTGCAGTGCAGTGGTGCAATCCTCAGCTCATACTGCAACCTCTGCAGGTCCCGGGTTCAAGTGATTCTCCTGCCTCAACCTCCCTAGTAGCTGGGACTACAGGTGCCCGCCACCATGCCTGGCTAATTTTTATATTTTTAGTAGAGACGAGGTTTCACCATATTGGCCAGGCTGGTCTCAAACTCCTGACCTCAGGTGATCCACCCATCTCAGCCTCCCAGAGTGCTGGGATTACAGGCATGAGCCACAGTGCCCAGCCAATTTTTGTATTTTTAGTAGAGACGGGGTTTCACCGTATTGGCCAGGCTGGTCTCAAACTCCTGACCTCAGGTGATCCACCCATCTCAGCCTCCCAGAGTGCTGGGATTACAGGCATGAGCCACTGCACCCAGCTGGATTTTTTTTCTTTATACTTTCCTGTATTTTTTACATATTTGGCCATAACCACGTACTCTTGATGGAGTAAGAGAAAGCAAAGTAAGGCGTTTTGTCCATGCTTATAGACCCAGGCAAACTGAAGCAGAAGGGGACTTTGTTGTTTGACAGCAGGGTGGGCTTCAGGTACAGCTGGACCTGGGGGTCCCAATGATGAACATGGATCTGGTTTCTTTCTGTCTCTTCATCCCGCAGTCTCCCCTCTTGACTGGGCTGTAGTTTTGGGCAGATGCTTCCCTTCTGGTCCCAGTACAGCTGTGGTAGTTTCAGGCTCACATCCTTCCAATTTCAAGTCTAGTGGGAACAATTTCTATCCCATGATTCCTGACAAACTGTTCTTTGCATCTCTTTGGCTCCAGTTGGCTCATAGATCTGCCTAAAAATGAAGTACTGTGGTAAGGGAGCTGGCATGACTGCTCGACTCACGCCCATGTCACATGCGTCACTCCTGAGATGGAGTTGGAACCCTGTGTCCCAAGCACACGGGCTAAGAACAGGAGGATAGTTTCCTGGAGGGAATTTGGTGTCCAGCTATCACAACAGGGAATACATAGGTAGCAAGAAAATTCCAAATGCTCAGTCTTCCTACCTACTTCCAGAAAGGATTTGCAGTAATGCAGGGAGAAGAAAACTCAGGCTAAGAAGAACTGCTATAATTAACCCAGAGTTTAGTGCTGAGCTTCCTGGTAGCCAACGTGAGAGGGAAAGACTTGTTCACAAAATGCTAACCCACCAGGATTAAACAGGAAGAATCAATACCTCTGATAAAAAATTTCCTATGACTCCAAGGCTCAGGGCTGTTTTCTATTTCTGCTTTATTCTTTCCTTCTCAATCTTTCTTTCCTTCTCAATCTTTCTTTCCTTTCCTCCCTTTCCTCCCTTCCCTCCCTTTCTTCCTTTCCCTCCCTCCCCTCCTTTCCATCTCCCCTCCCCTCCCTTCCCCTCCCCCCCTTCCCTTTTTGAGTCGGAGTTTCCCTCTTGTTACGATTTTGGCTCACTGCAACCTCCGCCACCCGGGTTCAAATGATTCTTCTGCCTCAGCCTCCCAACTAGCTGGGACTGCAGGCATGCGCCACCATGCCCGGCTAATTTTTTTTTTTTTTTTTTTTTTTTTTTTTTTTTGAAAAAAAAG
>NW_016824383.1:4043382-4052796 GCF_001698545.2 Rhinopithecus bieti
GTGTTGTGAGTTTTTTTTTTTTTTTTTTTTTTTTTTTTTTTTTTTTTAAGATGGAGTTTCTCTCTGTTGCCCAGGCTGGAGTACAGTTTTGTGATCTTGGCTCACTGCAACCTCCGCCTCCCGGGTTCAAGCGATCCTCCCACTTCAGCCTCCTGAGCAGCTGGGATTACAGGCATGCGACACCACACCTGCCTAATTTTTGTATTTTTAGTAGAGATGGGGTTTTGACATGTTGGCCAGGCTGGTCTCGGATTCCTGACTTCAGGTGATCCACCTGCCTCGGCCTCCCACAGTGTTGGGAGTACAGATGGGAGCCGCCGTGCCCAGCCACTCATCTGATTTAGTTGGACCCGAGAACAAAGTTTAAAATCATGTTAAGAACTGGGTATATATTGGTCAGTAACCTTAGTATTTTAGGAGGCCAAGGTGAGAGGATTGCTTGAGGCCAGGGATTTGAG
Source organism: Rhinopithecus bieti (assembly GCF_001698545.2). Classification (NCBI taxonomy): domain Eukaryota; kingdom Metazoa; phylum Chordata; class Mammalia; order Primates; family Cercopithecidae; genus Rhinopithecus; species Rhinopithecus bieti. The sequence goes on from NW_016824383.1 coordinate 4,043,841, forward strand.
ATCAGCCTGTGCAACATAGAGAGACCTCATCTCTCTAAAAAATTAAAGTAATTAGCCAGGTTTGTAACCCGTAGTCCCAGCTACTTGGGAGGCTGAGACCAGAGGATCACTTGGGCCCAGGAGTTCCAGGCTGCTGTGAGCTAGGTTTGCGCCACTGCACTCCAGCCTGGGTGACAGAGCAAGACTCTGTCTTAAAAGAAAACAAAAACAAAACAAAAACACAAACTGATGGAAAATGAAAGGAGAACGACACTAACATTGTTCATGCCACCAAGCTTGCCTGTCCGCCCTGCAGCTGGGCGCCTCCCTGGGCACATGTTTCTCGCCTGTCCGAAGTCCTTCTCCCTGACTTTGGGAATAGCACCCCAATTTAGTTTTGGAGAGCCATCCATTCAGCCCCCACTCCACACGGAGCCAGGGGTGGGATGAAAATCACTGTGCCTGCAACCCACCCAAGCCAACTCCTCCGTCCCAGAGGTCATTCCTTCTCTTTTCTCCCCCTTTCCTCCCCCTCTCCCTCTCTTTTTCCTTCCCTTCTCTTTCCCTCCCTCCCTGCCTTCCTTTCCTCCGGCCTCCTTCCTCTCTAGAGTTTGGGTCCACCTCTGTTGAGTGTCACCAGAGAGCTCTGATCCCACAGGTGCACAGTCCGTGGGGCTCTGTGTCTCGCTGAAGTGGGCTGTCCCTCTCCCAAGTGAGGATCATTGTGCGGCCTTAATTCTTTCAGTCGTTCATTGGGGAATACGGTCTCTGATCTCATAAGAATTTACCCAGGACATATTGAGACTCTGCCTCTAAAAAACATACAAACAACAAATAAAACCCCCAAAAACTATTGGCAGAGGTAGAAATAAGAAGTCTATTGAAAAACAACAGCAACAACAACAAAACAGGCCAGGTGTGATGACTCACACTTGTAATCCCAGTACTTTGGGAAGTGAAGGTGGGAGGATCCCTTGGGACCAGGAGTTCAAGACCAGCCTGGACAACATCGTGAGACCCCCATCTCTACAAAAAAAAATTTTTTTTTTTTGAGATGAAGTCTTGCTCTTGTCTCAGGCTGGAGTAGAATGGTACGATCTCGGCTCATTGTAACCCCTGCTTCCTGAGTCAAGCAATTCTCCTGCCTCAGCCTCCCGAGTAGCTGGGATTACAGGCGCATGCTACCACGCCTGGCAAATTTTCGTATTTTAGTAGAGATGGGGTTTCACCATGTGGGCAAGGCTGGTCTTGAACGCCTGACCTCAGATGATCTGCCCACCTTGGCCTCCCAAAATGTTGGGATTCTATAGGTGTGAGCCACTGTGCCCTGCCAAAAAAATTTTTAAAAACTTTTAGCCGGGCGTGGTGGCATGTGACTGTAGTCCCAGCTACTGGAGAGATGAGCAGGAGGATGGCTTGAGCTGCGAGTTTGAGGTTACAGTGAGCTAGATTGCATAACCTGGGCAACAAAGTGAGATCCTGCCTCAGAAAACAACAAACCGCCAGAAAACAAAAACCCCTTTCCTTGGTTCTGCCTATGGAGGTGACATTTATTTCCTACTCTGAATGATGGCTCCCTCAGACCCCTCATGGAGCCTAAGAGCATCCAAAAGAGGACCAAAAGCTTCATCCAGCAGCAGTTAGACCAGTTCCTGGTCCACTACATCCAGGAGCTGGAAGTGCTGCTGATGCGCAGAGAATCTTACTGTGCAGGGACCACCTGCCATGCCTCCTCCAAGAACTGCAAAGCTGTTTCAGGAAGAGCAGCCCAGCTACCATCAGAGTCAGTAATCCCAATGCCGGACTGCCCGGCCAAGAAAATGAATGGGCAGACGTACACATTTTATTTGTGTTTAAATAAAGCCATAAAAGTTGCAAAAAAAAAAAAAAAAAGGCCAGGTGAGGTAGCTCATGACTATACTATAATCCCAGCACTTTGGGAGGCTGAGGTGGGTGGATCACCTGAGGTCAGGAGTTCGAGACAAGCCTGGCTAACATGGTGAAACCCCCATCTCTACTAAAAATACAGAAATTAGCTGGGCGTGGTGGCACGTGCCCGTAGTCCCAGCTGCTCAGGAGGCTGAGGCAGGAGAATCACTTGAACTTGGAAAGTGGAGGTTGCAGTGAGCCCAGATCACGTCACTGCACTCCAGCCTGGATGTCAAGAGCGAGACTGCATCTCAAACAAAAACAAAAACAAAAAAGAGTGAAGAGTATGCTCGGGCTGTCTGGAATTGTAGAAGGGCCCCTCGTCAGGCGCGGTGGCTCACGCCTGTAATCCCAGCACGCTGGGAGGCCGAGGTAGGTGGATCACACGGTCAGGAGATCGAGATCATCCTGGCTAACACGGTGAAACCCCGTCTCTACTAAAAAATATAAAAAATTAACCAGGCATGGTGGCGGGCGCCGGTAGTCCCAGCTACTGGGGAGGCTGAGGCAGAAAAAAAAAAAAAAAAAAAGGGCCCTTCCACTTTGGAGACCTTTCTTTCAGCTGCTTTGTCCCTCTCTTCTCTCCTGGGCGGACCAAGGAACAGGCTGCCATGGCTTTCTTACAAGGTAGAAACACCAGCAGGTCACTACTCATGTTGTGTGTTTAGAAACTTTATTTAAAAAACTGGATTGAAAGTAGAGAGTAGCTCAAAGGATGAAGCCGTTTTTTCCCCAATGGCTTTTGTGAGTCTATTACCAACGGCCTAATTTTGCTTTAATCAAATGTTTTTATGATGCTAGCTGATGATGTCTAAATACAAATTAAAGGTTTTGTTTTCCTGAGAATAGTGGCTTAAAAAATACTAACATGGAAAAATAATGAATGATTTTGCTGATAGCAGTACTATTTGCAGATTTGTTTGCAGTTTTATGGTGAAAGAAAATAATTTAGCAGCTAAGGTGAGTTTGTGCCTTGCCTTAGCACGTGGTCACTTACGAGCTGTGCAGTGTGGAGACGTCTATACCTAGAACTTTCCCTCAGGACAGAGATTTTTTTTTTTTTGAGACGGAGTCTCGTTCTGTCGCCCAGGCTGGAGTGCAGTGGCCGGATCTCAGCTCACTGCAAGCTCCGCCTCCCGGGTTCCCACCATTCTCCTGCCTCAGCCTCCTGAGTAGCTGGGACTACAGGCGCCCACCACCTCGCCCGGCTGGTTTTTTGTATTTTAGTAGAGACGGGGTTTCACCGTGTTAGCCAGGATGGTCTCGATCTCCTGACCTCGTGATCCGCCCGCCTCGGCCTCCCAACGTGCTGGGGTGACAGACGGGAGCCACCGCGCCGGCCAGGACTGAGATTTAACAATTAGATGAAACTCAGGAAGCTTCCTTTAAACAAGCAAATATTCCCAGTTGACAACAGGAATGTAAACACGACTCCAATCAGTGAATATGCTAAAAGCTCTTTCCTATCTGCAATACTGGCTGTGCTCAGCGGACAGGGTAACATTCCTTGCTTACTCATCTCCATTAAATTAATTACCATCAATTCACAGACCTTTAGGGCTGAGCTAATTTTTAAACACTGACTAAAATTCGAGAGAGTGTCCTCAGAAGTTGGACCTAGAACCATGTCATGGGTAGTAGTCTCTGCTTTGCCTTGTGGGGTTGCGTGTGGGAAAACATTCTTTTTTGTTTGTTTGTTTTTTGAGATGGAGTCTCACTCTGTCTCCCAGGCTGGAGGAGTGCAGAGAAACGTTCTCCGCTCACTGCAACCTCCGCCTCCTGGGTTCAAGCGATTCTCCTGCCTCAGCCTCCCGAGTAGCTAGGATTACAGGTGTGCACCATCACACCCAGCAAATTTTTGTATTTTTAGTAGAGACGGGTTTCACCATGTTGGTCAGGCTGGTCTCGAACTCCTGACCTCAGGTGATCTGCCCGTCTCGGCCTCCCAAAGTGCTGAGATTACAGGCGTGAGCTACCACGCCTGGCCACATGTGGAAAAAACATTCTGATCCAGGAACCTTTGGATTTCTCTGGGAGGAAACAGGTCTCTGCTCCAGCACTTCACACTCATTATGGGGCTCTTGGGAGAAGGCAAGAGGGAGAGACAGTGGATGCTGGTCTCTATGCAAGTTCACGGCTGCCGGGTACAGTGGCTCACGCCTGTAATCCTAGCACTTTGGGAGGCCAAGGTGGGTGGATTGCCTGAGCTCGGGAGTTCGAGACCAGCCTGGACAACACAGTGAAACCCCGTCTCTACTAAAACATAAAAAATTAGCTGGGCACGGTGTTATGTGCCTGTAGTCCTAGCTACTTGGGAGGCTGAGGCAGGAAAATTGCTTGAATCCAGGAGGCGGAGGTTGCAGTGAGCCGAGATTGCACCACTGCACTCCAGCCTGGGCAATTGAGCAAGACTCCATCTCCAAAAACAAACAAACAAACAAACAAACAAACAAACAAAACACGGCTTCTCTGGAACAACAGCTCAAGCTGTGTGTGTGTGATAGTTAACTTTATGTGTCAACTGGGAGGGTGTTTTTCTATGATATCAACATTACAGCCAGGCATGGTGGTGTACACCTGTAATCCTAGCTACTTGGGAGGCTGAAGTGGGAGGATTGCTTGAGGCCAAGAGTTTGAGGCTGCATTGGAACTATGATTGTGCCATTGCACTCCAGCCTGAGCAACAGAGCAGGACCTCATTTTATATTAAAAAAAAATCCCAAAACATATTGGTAAACTCAGTAAAGCAGAGGCCCTCTCTAATGTCAGTGGGCCTCATCCAATTAGTTGAAGGTCTGAGTAGAACAAAAAGACTGGCCTTCCCAAGCAAGGGGAGTTATCCGGCAGAGCGCCCTGGGACTTCTCTGCACCTTCCGCTCTCCTGGGTCTCCACTCTGCTGGCCCACACTGTGGGTTTAGGACCTGCCAGCCTCCACAATCACACGATCCCATTCCTCCGCGTAAATCTCTTTCTCTACACACATCCTGTTGGTTCTGTTTCCCTGGAGAACTCTGACTAATACAGCATGTCCCGCTTATCCTGGCTCATTTGTACCAGATCTTAGACTTTCAGTCGAGGGGCCTTCATAGATAACTGCTCCAATCTTCCAGGAAACCCCTCTCCCAAAAACTCCTGCTGCTCGACCCGGCTCTCAGCGCCTTCTTGGTGTGCTTGGGCGCCATCTAGTGCCTACCGCAGGCACTGCAATGTCCTAGCCTACCCACCTCATTTTCATCACTATCATCACCGGTTTAATTCTCTAAGCACCTATTAGTAGACCTCCATATTCATATGCATCATTCGCTCTTTTGTTCGCTCTACAAACATTTAGCGAAAGCTTGTTTAGGCACAAGGCATTGCCACAGATGCAAGACCGCCCAGCAGGTGGCTTCTCCCCTTTGTGGAACTCGCAGATCAGCTGGAGATAGGGAATAAATGCAGATTACGGTCAGGAGAGAGCAGGGCCAGGCGAAAAGCATGACAAGGAGCTCAGGAGCTAAGGGGGTAAGCAAGGGGGCTGCGGGGAGGGCCACTGTCGATGCAGTGTTTACTGCGTTCCAGGCATGGAGTGAGCTCTGGACACAGAGGGGTGATGGTCACTCCCGGTAGCAGCATCCAGCCTGCTGGGGCCTCTTCTCCCCTGCTTGCATTCGGATTGCGCCCTAGGACAATTAGTGCTGGTCCCCAGGCCACAGCACCGGGAATGACTTCCTTGCATTTGCCAGAGTGTGGCAGTGGTTCTTCAAAGATCAGGCTCTGCAGTTGGAAGCTCCAGGCGAGACACTTGTGCTGCAGCTCCTGAGGGCTGCCTTGCTGGGAAGGGGTCGGGACGTCCCACTGGGGATCAAAGTGAGGGTGGGGATGCGGCCGGACCCCTGCTTGTTTCCTACTCCCCAGGGCCTGACCCCTCACCCCTCACTCTGCGGAGAATTGATGAGGAGGAAACAAGGGGAAGCCTTTGGGTCCCTGTACCCCTGGTGCCTGGGCTCCTGCCCCGTTCGGACCACCAGCACTTCCCCGCTCCCCGTCGTGTTTTGCCATGGGACTCCGGTCAGCAAGGATCCCGCTGAGCTCACACGTGCTCAGGGAGTGGCCCTGAGACTTGGGTGCTCCTTCCCAGGAGGCTGACTTAGCTGGCGAAGCCACTGTAAGCCAATAGTAATGACCACTCCGAGCCGACTCCGTGCAAGGTGCTGAAAGCTGTTACCTAAGTCACCTCTAACCCTTCTTCTTCTTCTTCTTTTTTTTTTTGAGACAGAGTTTCACTCTTGTTGCCCAGGCTGGAGTGCAGTGGTGCGATCTCGGCTCACTGCAACCTCCACCTTGCGGGTTCAAGTGATTCTCCTGACTCAGCCTCCCAAGTAGCTGGGATTACAGGCTTGCGCCACCATGCCCAGCTAATTTTGTATTTTTAGTAGAGACAGGGTTTCTCCATGTTGGTCATACTGGTCTTAAACTCCTGACCTCAGGTGATCCGCCTGCCTTAGCCTCCCAAAGTGTTAGGATTACAGGCGTGAGCCACTGCGCCCGGGCAATCACCTCTAACCCTTCTAAGCCTTTCTAGGTGGTGTTCTCATTTCACATGGATGTGGCAATTGGCTCAGAGGGTTGAGGTCATTAACAGGAGAAGTGGGCTGGGGGCGGTGGCTCAGGCCTGTAATCCCAGCACTTCGGGAGGCCGAGGCAGGTGGATCACTTGAAGTCAGGAGTTCAAGACCAGCCTGGCCAACATGGTGAAACCCCGTCTCTACTAAAAATACAAAAGTTAGCCGAGCGTGGTGGCGGGCACTTGTAGTCCCAGCTACTCAGGAGGCTTAGGCAGGAGAATTGCTTGAACCTGAGAGGTGGAGGTTGCGAGATCACACCACTGTACTCCAGCCTGGGTAACAGAGCAAGACTCTGTCTCAAAAACAAAACAAAACAAAAAACAACAACAGCAAAACACCCCAGCAGAAGTGAGTATGGAGCAGACGGAGGTTGGCCTGGTTCCAAGTCCCCGTCCTCATATACCCATCCCTGCTGCCCAAGTAGGCAGTTGTGGTAGGTGGGAGAAGGCAGGGGGCTTTCCTTGCAAGCTTATGGCTTCTCTCTCTCTCTCTTTTGAGATAGGGTCTTGTTCTGTTACCCAGGCTGGAGTGCAGGGGTGCCATCATAGATTGTTGCAGCCTCCACCACCTGGGCTCAAGGGATCCTCCCACCTCAGCCTCTCGAGTAGCTGGGACTACAGGCATGCACCACCATGCCTGGCTAATTTTTAGATTTTTTTGTAGAGATGGGATCTTGCTATGTTGTCCAGGCTGGTCTTGAACTTCTGGCCTCAAATAATCCTCCTACCTTGACCTCCAAAGTGCTGGGATTACAGGTGTGAGCTACCATGCCTGTATTGTGTCTCTCTTTTGTTTCTTTTTGAGACAAAGTCTCACTCTTGTTACCCAGGCTGGAGTGCAAGGGCACAATCTCGGCTCACTGCAACCTCCGCCTCCCAGGCTCAAGCGATTCTCCTGCCTCAGCCTCCTGATCAGCTGGGATTAGAGGCACGCACCACCATGCCCAGCTAATTTTTGTGTTTTTAGTAGAGACGGGTTTCACCATGTTGGTCAGGCTGGTCTTGAACTCCTGACCTCAGGTGATCCACTGCCTCAGCCTCCCAAAGTGCTGGGATTACAGGTGTGAGCCACTGCGCCTGGCCGTGTCTCTCTTTAGAGACCTCTCCACCCTGGGGACAGGCCTGAGTCTTGGCCCTAAGGAGGGGCCTGCACCGCTTCATCCACCCATTCCTTCGACAGACTCTGACTCCATGCCAGTCACTGAGGCCTAACCTGGGTTGAAGGAGACCCAGGATTCTTCTTTCTGAGAATCTTGCCATCCATGGGGGATGTCACCATTATTCAGCCCTAGTCTGTCATTCACAGGTGAGAAGACTGTGGACAGGAAGGTCGGGGGTGCTGAACCCTGATTTCCTGCTGTGGGGTGCATCACTGTCATTCCCCCCCGGGATGAAGTGGCATCTGGAATGCCACCTTTGAGCTGTCCTTCTGCCTTCCCATGTCTATTCCTAAGCTTTGCCCAACGCTTCTCACAGAGTGGGCATCTCTTAGACGTTCCAAAATTGTGGACGATTGTGCAACACAGTTTCCTCTGGAGGGGCCATGTGGACCGTGGGAATCGAGTGACGTCTGGTCTTCAGTGTGGGAGCTTCCTGGTTACAGGGGGCCTCCTTCTCTTAGCAAGACAGGAGCTGCGTGTGTCTTCCGATGCCCAGATCTGACTGGGACAGCAGCGCTCCCTGTTCTGCGAAATCCTCTGGCGAATCAGACAGTGGGTCCTTGATAAAATCAGTAACACGTGCCCCAGCTCTGCCTGCCGGGAAGGCAGTAAATCTTCACATTTTTGCCACATCACTGCTTCTCTGACAGCTCAAGATGTTTTTCTGCTTCTGAGGATCCCTTTATTAAAAGCCTTGGAGCCCCACGGACGTGTTAAGCAGCGCTCCCTCTGGCGCCTCCCTGCCTTGCCATTTTCCCAGCTCAGCTTCTGCCTCTCCGCGTCTCCCACAAGCTTTCCACATCATTCATTCTGACATTTGAAAGTTTCCAAGCTTGTTCTGAAATGCCACAAACACTGCCATTGTTATGTGCTGGGCCTGGAATGCTGAGAATCCCAGGACACTGGGGATGGGCCTCCAGCCTTGCAGGGTTGCCGAGCAGCTGCACAGGGCCTGGGGATGTGGGCTGAGGACGAAGGCTGCTCCTGTTCCTCTGTGGACCGCACCAGGCCCAGTGGCGGCTGCCTTCCTGGGCTTCCTCCATTCCCACTGCACCAGGCCCTGGTTCTGTGCTTCCCACAGACTCACTCACTCCAGCCACTCCGTTTACTGAGGAAAATCATCCCTCTTTCCCGCATTGCGTGGTTTCTTCTGCTTGGAGACAGGTCTGCTTGCTTGTGACAGATTCTTTAGTTTTCAGGAGACGATGTCAGAGAAAACAAACCTTGATGTGTTGGGGTGTTGGGTGTCCAGCCATGACGTCTGTCTTCTTACAGCTTTTT
>NW_016824383.1:4052983-4060252 GCF_001698545.2 Rhinopithecus bieti
TTTTTTTTTTTTTTTTTTTTTTTTGAGACGGAGTCTCACTCTGTTGCCCAGGTTGGAGTTCAGTGGTACGTTCTCGACTCACTGCAACCTCCACCTCCCGGGTTCAAGCAATTCTCCTGCCTCAGCCTCCCGAGTAGCTGGGACTACAGGAACCCGCCACCACGCCCTGCTAATTTTTGTGTTTTTAGTAGAGACGGGGTTTCACCATGTTGACCAGGCTGGTCTCAAACTCCTGACCTCAGGTGATCTGCCCTCCTCGGCCTCCCAGAGTGCTGGGATTACAGGCGTGAGTCACTGCACCTGGCCTCATTTTTGTATTTTTAGTAGAGACGGGGTTTCACCATGTTGGCTAGGCTGGTATTGAACTCCTGACCTCAGGTAATCTGCCCACCTTGGCCTCCCAAAGTGCCGGGATTACAGGTGTAAGCCAGTGCGCCTGGCCTGTCTTCCTACAGTTCTTATGCTGGCTGAAGTGCTGTTTTCATTAAGATTCATATCCAGTTGGCTTTGGCCACAGGTGCTATCTTTGCAAGTGCACAGCGCTCTTGCAGGCCGCTGGGACCTGCTGGCGTCTGGAGTGCCGCCTTCCAGCTGTGCCGCTGTCTTTCTGTGCCTCTTTCTCACAGAGTGGGCACCGCTTCTTTTCCAGCACTCTGAACGATGGTGCAAACACTGCTGTACCCCAAATCTTCTGTGGGACACCACACTCCAATTCTGCTTTAGGCGCATAGGAATCAGCAGGACACCCTGCTGGCTTCATTTGTACTAGTTGTTCCCAGACTTTTGGATTCGTAGGCTAGAAAACTGAAAACAACAGGGTAGACACAGGTAATCAAGTTTTATTTTGCCTAGTGAAGACATAAACCAAACCAAACAAAACGACGTCTGCAGTCACAGACACTCTCATGTCCTACAACAAAGCACATTTTAATGCCAGAAAAGTAGGAGGAAGGGAATAAAACCAGAGTGAAAGACAGAGCTTGCCAGGAAAGGACGGATCTCATGCTGACAATTTCACTGCGGAGGGATGGAAACGTGGCCAAAGCTTAGCAACTGTGAGTAAGCCAGCATTTCATTCATTATTTATTTATTATTAGAGACAGGGTCTCACTGTGTTGCCCAGGCTGGGGTGCAGTGGTGCCATCACAGCTCCACTGCAGCCTCAGACTCCTGGGCTCAAGTGATCCTCGTGCCTCAGCCTCCCGAGTAGCTAGGACTACGGGCATGCACCACCACACCCAGCTAATTTTTAAGTTGTTTGTAGAGATAGGATCTCACTGTGGTAACCAGGCTGATCTCGAACTCCTGGCCTCAAAAGATCCTCCCATCTTGGCCTCCCAAAGTGCTGGGATTACAGGCATGAGCTACTTCACTCAGCTGAGCTAGCATTTCCGAATCATGGGTCTATGATGGAAGCAGAAGGTGGCACTCCAGATGCCAGCAGGTCCCAGTGGCCTGCAAGAGTGCTGCGTACCTGCAAAAAAATAGCACCTGTGGCCAAAGCCAAGTGGATATGAATCTTAATGAAAACAGCACTTCAGCCAGCAAAAGAATTATGCCACTGCGCCTCAAACTTTAACGTGTGCATTAATTTCCAGGGGAGTCTTGCTAAAATGAAGATTCTGAATCCTTAGGTCTAGACTGGACCCAGGATTCTGCCTTTTCACAGCCTCCCAGGCAATGCTGGCGTTGCTGTTCCTCGCTCCGTGCTCTGAGTTGCAAGGTCTACACAATGCCAAAAGCAATCCTGTGGTTCAGTCATGTGAGTGAAGAAAAAAGATTAGGTAAAATGATTATTTCGTGTCATGGGAACAAAAAAATCATTTTTCAACTAGATTCTCTGCTATTTCATACATATGGCCAGAGCTGACAGAGATTGCCAGTGGACTATTGGAGGTAAAAGGTGGTAATGAGCGAGGACCCTCTTAACCCCTTGTGCCTGTAAGGACAGTGAGTGCTGGACAGCCCCCAGCCTCCAGCTCCAAGCCTAGCACTAGCTTGACCAAAAGTGACCAGGGGTTTCACAGCTGACTTCCTGAACTCTACTGGTCTACCAGCCACCCCCACCCCTCTCCCACTCCTCCCAAGAAACTCAAAACTCAATAAAACAAAAGCCAAATGGATTTGTACTGAGAGTCAAATGTGGCAAGAAGAACCCCTGGCAGAGGCAGTACTCCGAGGAGAGGAAGCCATGATTGGGTCAGCCTTAAACATTACTACCTTTCTGCCAGTGTCCAGGCTGCTGATGAAATGCTGGGCAGGTGCACTGATGCACAGGCATCCTGGGGTGTGGTTGCATGTGTGTTGGGTTGGGTTGAGGACTGAGGAACGGAAGGGGAGGGTCACATGGTTGTGTGAGAGCGTTGGCAGGCTGTGTTGACTGAGACCCACAGTGAGAGGTAAGCTTTTGTGGTTTATAAATTTTAATTTCAAATTTTTTTGAGATAGGGTCTCTCTTAGTCACCTAGGCTGGAGTGCAATGGGGTAATCACGGCTCACTGCATCTTTAATCTCCCAGGCTCAAGTGATCCTCCCACCTCAGCCTCCCAAGTAGCTGGGATTATGGGTGCGCAATATCATGCCTGGCTAATTAAAGATTTTCTTTTTGTAGAGACGAGGTCTCATTATGTTGCCTAGGCTGGTCTCAAATCCCCAGGCTCAAGCGATTCTCCTGCCTCAGCCTCCCAAAGTGTTAGGAGTATAGGTGTGAGCCACGGCGCCTGGCCGGCCAAGGCGGGTGTTTGACATCTTCACTCAGCATACACATTTACAGGGCTGATATCAGTTTTTACAAAACAATACTTAGTTTTACTGCATGTGACATATTCTAGTTTAAAAAAAATTCTAGGCCAGGCCCGGCGGTTCACACCTGTAATCCCAGCACTTTTGGAGGCCAAGGCGGGTGGATCACCTGAGGTCAGGAGTTCGAGAGCAGCCTGGCCACATGGTGAAACCCTGTCTCTACAAAAATATGAAAATTAGCTGGGCGTGGTTGTGGTTGCCTGTAGTCGCAGCTACCCGGGAGACTGAGGCAGGAGAATAGCTTGAACCCAGGAGGTGGAGGTTGCATTGAGCCAAAATTGTGCCACTGCACTCCAGCCTGGGTGACAGAGCAAGACTCTGTCTCAAAAAAGAAAAAAAAATAAAAAATCTGAAATGCTGGTTCTGATCCATTAAATTGATTTCAGGGCCCACTACTGGGCTGTGACCCAAAGTGTGACAAATGCAAATTTCAGAGGCCTTTTCTCATATTGACAATATGTGAGTCTTTGATCTCTTACCGAGGGAACTCAGGTGACCTCCAGCAATCTGAGAAACCTAATTTAGGAAATACACACTTAAAATGATGATTTCTTCAAATTCTACCCTGGAAGTTCTTAGTGAAGGGATTTTTGCCATCTATTTCTTTGGTAAATCTCAGAGCATCTAAAAAAAAATGATGAAATGGACAAATGAATGAATTAGCCTATCTACAAATATGTGTAAGTCCCCGGATGGAGGTTTTTCAGGACAAATAAATGTAAAGAAAAGCATTAGATGTTATTGGTAGGTGCAGTTCAAGTAGATATGAATAAGAAAATAGTTTTGAAATTAAAATTTATAGTAGTATTGGTAGGTGTAGTCCAAGATGTTTCTGGAATTTAATTTTATAGCAACAGGAAAACATGAATGATTTACAAACAACTTTTGAATATATCAACAATGGAAGTGATAAAAACGTTAATATTTACTGAGTCATTATATGCTATGCTGTATTGAACATTTAATATTTAATTTTTTTTTTTTTTTGAGACAGGGTCTCACTGTCACCCAGGCTAAAGTGCAGTGACCTGATCAAGGCTCACTGCAACCTCAGCCTCCTGGGCTCCAGCAATCCTCCCACCTCAGCCTCCCATGTAGTTGGGATTACAGGCACAGGCCACCATACCTGGCTAATTTTTGTATTTTTTGGTAGAGACAGGGTTTCACTATGTTGCCCAGGCTGGTCTCAAACTCCTGACCTCAGGTCAACTCTGCGGGCATGGGGGACAGTTCTGAGAGCCATGGGCAGGGCGGGTCCCTCCAAAAGTGCCTACAGTACTGCAGAACCCTTTGTTCAAATAAAATCTTAACCTAAACACGAAACATGAAAGAAGAATGAATGAAGAGTTGTTCTGGTAAACTGTGATGGGGGCCAAAGTCCATCCAGTTAGCTCCTCCCCTCCCCTGGGGTCTAAGGAGCTGTGGTTTTGAAAACCATGGATCTGGCTGAGCATGGTGGCTCACGCCTGTAATTCCAGCACTTTGGGAGGCTGGGATGGGTGGATCACCTGAGGTCAGGAGTTTGAGATCAGCCTGGTCAACACGGTGAAACCCCAACTCTACTAAAAATACAAAAAATTAGCCAGATGTGATGGCAGGTGCCTGTAATCCCAGCTACTCAGGAGGCTGAGGCAGGAGAACTGCTTGAACCCAGGAGGTGGAGGTTGCAGTGAGCCGAAACCGCACCACTGCACACCAGCCTCCGTGACAGAGTGAGACTGTGTCTCAAAAAAATACAAAAAACAAAAAACAAAAAACCTTGGATCTGGCCAGATGCAGTGGCTCACACCTGTAACCTCAGCACTTTGGGAGGCTGAGGAGGGTGGATCATCTGAGGACAGGAGTTCGAGACTAGCCTGGCCAACATGGCGAAACCTGTCTCTACTAAAAATACAAAAATTAGCCGGGTGTGGCAACGTGCACCTGTAATCCCAGCTACTTGGGAGGCTGAGGCAGGAGAATCGCTTGAACCCAGGAGGCAGAGGTTGCAGTGAGAGAGATTACGCCACTGCACTCTAGCCTGGGAGACAGAGTGAGACTGCGTCTCAGAAAAAGAAAGAAAACTATGGATATTGTTCTAGCCTCTGTTTTTACACCTGAGAAAAACGAGGCCCAGAGACTGAGGCTACCCCCTCAGAGGTGCACAGTGACTTTGTGTCAGTGCTTGGACCCACCCTAGGGGCCTGGGCTCCTTGTGGAATGTTCTCCCTCCTCCTTGTCCACCTCCTCATTTGCAGTTATCCAGACACACAACTGCTGAGAGTCTTTTGTTTCCTTCTTTATTTATTTTGAGATGGAGTCTCACTCTGTCACCCAGGCTGGAGTGCAGTGGCGTGATCTCGGCTCACTGCAGCCTCCACCTCCCAAGTTCAAACCATTCTCCTGCCTCAGCCTCCCCAGTAGCTGGGATTACAGGTGTGCGCCACCACCCTGGCTAATTTTTATATTTATTTATTTGAGATGGAGTCTCACTCTGTTGCCCAGGCTGGAGTGCAGTGGCATGATCTCAGCTCACTGCAACCTCTGCCTTCTGGGTTCAAGCGATTCTCCTGCCTCAGCCTCCCGAGTAGCTGGGACTACAGGTGTGCGCCACCAAGCCCAGCTAATTTTTGTATTTTTAGTAGAGACGGGGTTTCACCATATTNCGCCACCACCCTGGCTAATTTTATATTTATTTATTTGAGATGGAGTCTCACTCTGTTGCCCAGGCTGGAGTGCAGTGGCATGATCTCAGCTCACTGCAACCTCTGCCTTCTGGGTTCAAGCGATTCTCCTGCCTCAGCCTCCCGAGTAGCTGGGACTACAGGTGTGCGCCACCAAGCCCAGCTAATTTTGTATTTTAGTAGAGACGGGGTTTCACCATATTGGCCAGGCTGGTCTCAAATTCCTGACCTTGTGATCCACCCACCTCGGTCTCCCAAAGTGCTGGGATTACAGTTGTGAGCCAGCGTGCCCCGCCTTGTATTTCTTAGGTGAATAGATTTTGATTTGCAGAATTCAAAAAAGAATGTGAATGAAGCAAGTGAAAGAGTACGTGTAGCTTGGAGGATCCTACGAGTCTTTCCCCTGGTGTGCTGGTCACAGCTAGTTTTGCCCAGCACCCTTTTGTCCTCTTTGTCCTCTGCTCTCCTTTGAACATCGACAAGGGCCTGATGGCATTGACAGGCTTGCCCTGGTGACTGACCACGTCTCGGGTTGAAAACGTGCTTTAGTGCCTCTTACAGGATGATGACGTTTGTCCAATGTGTCCCAGTGAAGCGCCTTGCAGGAACTTGGTAAACTTGATCACCAGTATCCATTAAGGTGCTTGTGCATTATACCTACAGTTGGGGAGATACCTTACCCACCTCCTTGCAGATCGTTCTAGGGGAAGGTGTTTGGCCGTGTCTGGGAGGCTGAAGACTGGCCCTTGCCACAGGCAGGGTGCTGATTGCTGCCTCGCTGCCCAGCCCCATGCTCCTCTGCTGAGGGGTCAGCTCGGGCTGTCTGGAGGCACTGCCCTGCGCCTGCTCCTCCAGCCGCTTGATGGCACTGTTAGAACTGGAGAAAGGAGACGGCTTCTCTTGAAACAGTTTCCTCTGTTCCGATTGGTTCCAAACTGTCATTTCCACCCACCTCCTTCCAAACTGAACAGAACAAAATCACAGCCCGTTGCTGCCGCTCCGCTCCCCGCACCCTGCCTTGCCATCCGTTCCTCACTGAGTGCAAAGATTTAGTAGCCCCTGTGTCCTCTTTCCCACACTCATGCACCCAGGCTTCCATCCTGTTTCTCTGGAGCGTTATCATTCTTTGTGTTTTGGGGGTCTCTGGGGTGCCAGGCCTCTGCAGGCAGACAGAAGGCCAGGAAAACCTTATAAGAACCCAGGAATCTAAAAAAGAAAGCAGAAGTGCCTGACATCCTTCTGGCCACATGACTTGTTTTCTAGAAGAAAGAAGAAAATAGCAGTGGGAGAAGGTGCTTGGGAGGAATGGAAGGAATGTGCAGAGAGGGCAGGAAATGGGGTCTCTCGGGCGGAATCTTGGCATTAGGTTGCAAGGCTTAAATGTGTTCTGTTCTTGGCTTCCCAGCTGCCACTGTGTCTAAATTGCTCTCCACAGGGTCAAGGGTGGGTGGAGGCGTGGTCTGAAGGGACCCTTGCCTTCATCTACTTGCTTTGGCCTCTTCTAGTTCTCAGTTCTGTCTCTCTGTAGCTCTGTCACCCAGGCTGGAGTGCGGCAGTGCCATCATAACTCACAGCAACCTTAAACTCCGGGGCTCAAGCGGGCCTCCTGCCAGGAGTTTACCACTGGTACATGCCATTACACCCGACTAATATTTAGCTTTTTGTTGGGATGGGGTCTCACTAGATTGCCCAGGCTGGTAACTTCTGGGCTCAAGCCAGATCCTCTCACCTCAATCTCCCAAAGTGCTGGGATTATAGGCATGAGCCACCACACCTGGCCTCTCTTTCTTTTTATTTTGCGGGG
>NW_016824383.1:4062791-4084580 GCF_001698545.2 Rhinopithecus bieti
TCTCTCTCTTTACTTCCTTCCTTCCTTCCTTCCTTCCTTCCTTCCTTCCTTCCTTCCTTCCTTCCTTCCTTCCTTCTTCCTTCTTTCCTTCCTTTCTTCCCTCCCTGTTTCCCTTCCCTTCCCTTCCTCTTTCCTTCCTTCCTTCCTTGTTTCTTTCCTTCCTTCCCTCCCTCCTTCCCTTCCCTTCCCTTCCTTTCCCTTCCCTCCCTCCCTCCCTCCCTCCTTCCTTCCTTCCTTCCTTCCCTCCCTTCTTCCCTTCCCTTCCCTTCCCTTGCTTCCTTTCTCTCCTTTCCTTCTCTGTTTCTTCACTCTTTCTTTCCCCATTCCTATTGACTGCACACATTTTCTTTACTCATTTGTCCACAGTGGACACCCAGGTTTCTTCCCTATCTTGCTTGTTGTGAACACAGGAGTGCAGCTACCTCTCCTAGGTGATGATTTTCTCTCTTTTGGGTATATACCCAGAAGGAAGATTGCTGGATCATGTGGTAGTTCTATTTTTAATTTCTTTAGGTGGTTCCCAGTTCTTGCTGCCACTTCCTTTTCCTTGGAGAGATGAGTAGGAGACAGGCTGAGGATATCCATGAACTGGAAAAGCAGAGAGCCCTGCTGCCCACAGCTTGCATGTGAAATCTCAGGTCCTACAGCTCTATGCCCTACTTACCTCCCCTGGCTCCCCTTCCTCCAGAGGAAGGAGAAAATGGGAGCCCTTTGCAGTGAGAAAAGCATTTTCCCTAAACAATGACCAGGAAATACTGTCTCGATTGCTGCTCCTGACATGCGCTGCCCTCTTGGCAGAGTTACTGGAAGGCTTATTACACCTTGCCAATGCTGACGGGCCACAGTTCCCAGAGTCGGAATGGTTCGCCCAGCGCAGGCCACCAAGGCCTCTTGGTTTCCCCACCACAGGTGCCAGGTGCGCTCTCCACACCCCTCTGTTGGCCAACCTTGACCTTGAGCAGGGGCCCCGGCCAGCTCTCCCAGCCTGCTTGCAGGTGGGAGGCCATTCTCTGCTGACTCAGGCCCAGACTGGGGCAGGTGCATGCCTTCAACCCCGTGAGTAATACTGGCTTTTCATCTTCAAAGGGCCTTTCCAAGATTAACCAATTAGTCACCTCCAGGAGAGCTACAAAGCAGGTTATTATTGTCTTTATTAAGCCCATGGTGGAGGAAGGAAGTAAGTGGAGTCCCCATCCCAGGTCAGTGAGAAAACTGGCAGAAGAGTGTGGATTTGGACACAGGAGATGACAGCCAGTCGGGATTTCCCGGGGTGTTGGGCGGGGGACGAACCAAAGGCAGGTAAAGTAGAGGCTGGAGCTTCTCACTGGTCAGGGGCGGGAGAGACCACAGGGTGTATGTGGGGAAGGACTGGAGAGGCTTAGGCCTATGGAAGAGGGCATCTTACTGAAACCAGAGCCAGTGGGTGAAGAGACAGAGACAGTTTGGCCTCAACGGACCTGCGGAGGGCTCTGCCCGATGTTCTAAAGAATTCAGAAAACCGCTGCTGATTGTGCTTGAATCGCTCCGCCTCTCTGGGCCACCCAGACATTTGTGAAATGAGCCTTGGAGCACTTCCCTTTTTGTATCTGTTCGAGGATTTTGATGGACTGAAAATGATCACAGCACAAGTCATTCAAGCACGTTGCAAATAAAAAGTGTACTATGAAAGCTTAGGAGAGGAAGAGGTGGACTTTGTTCTGGTTCACTCTGAGCCACAGGTGTGTCTCCCTCAGGTGCACGATGCAGAAAGTTAGAGGGTTTTAAAAGGTAAATCCAAGTCCTGGTGACAGAGTGAGAACCGATGCACCTTCTGGAAGCCAGACAGCAAAGCAAGCCTTCAGTCAATCCTGTCTGCAGCTGCTTTTTATAAACTTGGCATAAATATGTGCTTGGGAACGCCAGGACAGTGTGTCTGGAAAATATTTTCTACCATTAGAAAACACACACACCCCCCACACATAACACACATGCACATAACACACACACGCGCACACACCACACATAACACACATGCACATAACACACACATGCACACACAAACAACACACATAACACACATGCACACACACAGCACAGCCACACACACACCACCAATACCACATATACACCATGACACACAACATAACATACATGTACACATAGCACACACATAACACATACACACCACACATAACACACGTAACATATAACAAACACAACACACACGCACACACAACACACACATACACACAACACACATATAACATACATACACACACGCACACACATAAACATGATAAATACACAGCACACATAACACACATAACATGTAACATACAAACATAGCACACATATATAATCCTACATACACCACCGCCACCACAGCACACACAACCCACATGCACCACCATAACAATACCCATACCAACTAGCACACACATAACACATACATATACACACATACATAACACACACATACACATAACACACATACACTCATGTTCAGAAATGACAGAAATCATGCATGGTACTGAGTGGGCTTCACGTGTGTTTTTTTCCATTACTTCCTCAGTTCATTGTTTTGCTGCCAATTTTAGAAGGCTGTAAGTCATAGTTGTTGTTAAACTTTGTCAGTTAAATTGTAACTTTAAGAACAAAGTCATCGGAGCTGCTGTAGTCAGATGGCTTTTGGAGAGAATTCATGGTGGAAGGCGTGCTCTCCTGTGCTCCGGGACGGCTGCGAAGTAGCATATCATGGGTCTCGGGCGTTTTCTGGTGTGTGTTACACACGGTGCCCACAGGGTGGGTAGTCCTGACTCTTCTGGGCCCTGAGTTCGGCATTTATGCCGCAGCTCCAGAGGGCCACTTACCAGAGGAAAAGAGATGTGATGAGTCAAACTGTCCCCGTTTACTCTGTGTGACCCGAGAACCGAGTGTGGTCTTGTCAGGGGTGGTGTGTTACAACTTCCCCACTTCTGTTTCTCCTAGAAATGACGGCGTCCACTTTCTCATAAACCTTGGCCCGGCAGAAGTCAGAAACTAAGAGGCCCAAAGGGAGTGCCTGGCTTGGTTTGAGGATGGAACAGCACAACTTCCTCACCCCGACTTGGGAGAATGGAAAAGCCAGGAATGGCAAACAGCCTCTGTGCTTGGAGACCTCTAAGCTGTACTATTTGGTTTGCTGTGAGACTGGAAGCCTTTCGAGGGCAGGGCTCTGTGTTTTTCCTGAGGAGTTCTAGTGCTAAGACACGGCCGGGAACACAGTGAGCCAATAGGCCTTTACAAATGCTTATGTCTTAAACCACATGGTAGACAAGACCCCAGCAGGCCTGCTGGGAGCACAGCCTTCAGTTTGGTGAGGTGGTGGGAGGGTCCTTCCTCTTTCCAGCCCTCCTTTTCTGCCTGCTCTTCCATCTGCTGTTCTTCCTCATCTCATTATCCACTCTAGTGAGGGCTGGGGACTTTGAAGGGAGCAGGGGGAGCCAGGATGGGAAAAGGGAGGCTTTCTCAGTGACCAGGCCCCCACACTTTGAGGCTGGGTGTCATCTTTGTGGGGCAAAGCTAGAGTTTGGACCATTGCTCTGAAAACTAGAGCATTGCTTCCGTCTGTGATCTGATCAGGGGATTATGGGCAGGGCTGAGGTCTGATGCCAAGCTCTGCCCTTGCTGGTCAAGCTACTTTCAGGATAAAGCACTGCTGTCTCTGTCTTTGATTCTCCATTTGCTGGAAGGGCACTCGTACCCCATCTGCTGCATGTGGGGGGACACTCCCTGTACCTACCCGTCCAGTGCCTTGATAGGAAGTGGAAAGGCCTATTGACTGCCCAGGTACCAGGCCCTCCAGGCCCCAGGGTTTTGTGAATTTGGAAGGGTTTGTGGCACTGGTTTTGAAAGGGATCATGCATGTTTCTGCTGGCGTGCTCAGCGCTGCCGTGCTTCTCTTTTTGGGCCTTTTTTCTTCCTTCAGAACAAGAGGGTTTTTGTTGTTTTGTTTTCTGTTGTTGTTGTTTTTCAGATGGAGTCTCGATCTGTTGCCCAGACTGGAGTGAGGTTGCGTGATCTCGGCTCACTGCAAACTCTGCCTCTCGGGTTCAACCTCAGCCTCCCAAGTAGCTGGGATTACAGGCGCCCGCCACTGCGTGTGTGTGTGTGTGTGTGTGTGTGTGTGTGTGTGTGTGTATATGTATATATATATAATACATATATTTTTAGTAGAGATGGAATTTTGCCATGTTGGCCAGGCTGGTCTTGAACTCCTGACCTCAAGTGATCCACCTGCCTCGGCCTCCCAAAGTGCTGGGATTACAGGTGGGAGCCACCATGCCTGGCTTTTTTTTTTTTTTTAAATCTCTTCAATAAATACATACTTCAAAGCTACTGTGCTCAAGGCACCGTGCCCAGTCTGGGTACCTTTGTGAACAAGACAAGTGCCTGTCTTCATGGAGTTTTCATTCTAATGGGGAGTGATCGACATAGGCCAACTCACCCTGCAAATAACTTTTGCTTCCAGTGATGACTCCAGCAATGAAGGAATGGTGCAGATTGCTAAGAAGGGGTACAGCAGGGAAGCTGACTTAGTCTGTGGGAGTGGGTAGAGGGTCCCTAGGATTGCCGCCTCACCTCTCGGGGTCTTACCTGTGAAATAGGCATACCACCATTTGCTTCACAGGGCGACCACGAGTAACGGGTAAAATAATGCCTGAGAAAAAGCACTTTGATTCATGCTGTCTACCCTCATAATTCCTTCCTAATAAAATCTTCAGTGACTAGTCTCTCATATCTATGTTTTCTCTTCTCCTTTGAATAGTGTGATCTCATAATTCAACCTTGCCTGGACAAACAGGAAAACCCATTCCGAATTCCAAAGTGGCTTTAGAAACATTTTCTTGGAGGGTGATGGGAAGTGGGGTGGGGGTTTGGGAAGGGACGCGCTCCCGGCTCTTGCGTTGCCGTCAGTTCCCCTGCGGATGGCTTGTGAAGAGCACGGGTCAGGGGACATGCTCTCATCCTCATACTCCGGGTGCCGCCCACCTGAGACCTCTGTGTCCTCTGGCCACAGCTTCTCAATACTCTGTCTACGGGGAAATATTTTAAAGACTCAGGAAGTGAACTCATTTAAAAAAATGTCCTCCCCCTACTTTTCCAAAACAGTGCAGCCTTCCTGGAAGAAAGCAAACAAAACAAGTGTGACTGTTTAAAAAATGATTGGAAAACCCATTCTGAACAATGTGAGTTTGCATGGCTCTCCTGGGCGGATGTGTCACCCTCGGCTGGGCTTACTCTCTGGCGTCTGTGTGGAGAGGAGGCAGGGCTGACCACACAGTCTTCTCAGAGGAGGCAGCTGATGGCTGAGTGGGGCCTGGGGACCAGTTCCCCCCAAACAGCCGCAAGCACTTCACCCTTGCGGACCTCAAACACACAGACAGATGCGGATGTGAGTCCACATGTGTGTGTGTGAGGCCGCGTCCAGCTGAAATTAGCACAATGATCTAATCGCCGCCAAAGCGCGGACGACTTCTGCTCTGCATGTGGTGACTATTTTGGGTTTCTAGGTGTTCGCATGTGATTTGTGGCATTCGCAGTGTTGTTATTAATAACACTGTTGGCTGTGTGGAGGCTGAGGATGAAGCCTTTTCATTTCAGCCATCTGGTCAGATTGCTTCTCCTATGATGAGGGAAAAAACCTTTGCTGTGTTTCAACTGGAACCCTGCCTCCCAATTAAGGTGACAGCAGATTGCCGAGTCGCCCTGTCTTTGCAGGAAGAGCCAGCCAGGCTCTAAATGCTGCTCTGTCCGGGAGGGAGAACGCCTTTCCTATTGATTGTGGCTTGGTATGCAGTTCAGGCACTGGCTTGAAGGGACGCTGGGCCAGGAAAGCCAGCATGTGGTGTTTACCGGGTTGGCTGGCTTGGCGCTCAGGTTTTCCACTGTCAGGCAGTGACAGCGCTGCTCCAGACGCTCTCAGGAGACGTTCCCCTGCTTTCATAACAACGAAGGGCTTTTTTGTTTTCTGACTCATCTTCAGAAGATCTTCCCCAACTTCGTTTGAAAGTAAATATAATTAGTAACAGGCAGACATACTGTATATAGCCAGCCCTGCCTATGTGAGAGAGTTATAATTAAACATGCATGCTGTCTGCTGTGCACTGTCTGCAAAAGGCCTTGCTGAAGTCACCTGTAGGGAGAGGGTTTATCTTGAAGCAACAGCCTGGGGTGGATGCTGCAGAGAGAGAGAGAGAGACCTGTCCCACCTTTGAGTCCAATGTCCAGTCCAAAGCTAAGATTGAACTGTTGACCAAAGGGGAGGTGTGCCCATTGGCCCTCAGCCTGCCTTTGCCTCGGTTATTCTCCATTCTCAACCTTGGGCAGCCCTGGGTAACCCTGCGTGGTCAGGGTTGGGGCCGGCCCCTCTTGGGGACAGAGTGATGGTGGCCAAGTATGCTTGTCATAGTAACTAGGTGGCTGCTGCCACTGCTGTCGGCTCAGGAGGCACCTGCCTGCCTGCAGGTTACAATCTGCCCTCCCCAGGCTGGGGAGCCAAGACCACTTGCCTTTGTTCCCAGCTCCCTGCCCGGGATGCTGGCAGCAAAACCTAAGCCCCGCCCTGCAGGGCAGGAGCTCAGGTAGGTTATCCCCAGGTGACCCTTGGCCCTTCTTCCTGGCTAAGGGAAGGCTGGGTGTTTGGAGGCCACTGTCCAGGCCCATAGAGAGCTCAGATTCTGCTGAAACCAGTGGCTCAGGCAGCCCCAGGAACACACACACACCTTGTGGGCAGATTCTGGGACTGCAGCAGGGCCAGCGGGCTTGGTGACACAGGCTTGGAGACACAGGAGAAGCTGCTGTGCCTCCCGCCCCTCCGGGGGGTGCGGCGGTGACCGGATGACTAGTTGGCACAGCACTTTCTTGGCCCGGATCGAATGCAACAGGCGTCATCTGAGCCCCGGGCACCTTTCCCCAAGTTGCTCAAAGTGTTTTCCGAGCAAACAGTTGTTTCATAACACCCGTGAGAAGTAGGTGGGGTGACAAAGCATTCTTTGTCCTTGTCTTGCAGATGGGGGAACTGAAAAGCTTGCCGGTCCTGGTGGTGAGGCCAAGAAAGGGAGAAGGTGCTCTCCTGCCCGGGGCTCTGGGCGTGGAGTGCCGGGGCCAACGCGTGCCCCGTCACCAACTCCTGTGGAAAGTGGGGCAGCCCCAGCAGAGAAGGAGGCCAAAAGTGGAAGAGGCCCAGGGCTTCTCCCTTAGCGCTGGAGGCCTCAGATGCAATGGCAGGAGCTCGGCCGTGGGCCTCACTGTCTGAGGTGCTGAAACTGGCCATTGGCAACTCGAGAGTTGTTGGTGCTCTTTCCTGCTCAGTTTGCTTGAAGTTACTGGACTCTTGGAGGGGGTCAACAGATGCTTTTTGAGCTCACTGTTCTGGCCCAGGAATTGTTCCATTCCAGTGGTAAATGAGGGGGATGTGACCCTGCCTTTATGGTGCTCATAGGAGACAGTCAACACATAAAATTAAGAAGGGAAAACAACTATTTTATTTTATTTTATTTTGTTTTATTTTATTTTTGAGATGGAGTCTCGCTCTATTGCCCAGGCTGGAGTGCAGTGGTGTGACCTTGGCTCACCGCAAGCTCCGCCTCCTGGGTTCAGCACTTCTTCTGCCTCAGCCTCCTGAGTAGCTGGGATTACTGCCACCCACCACCATGCCCAGCTAATTATTGTATCTTTAGTAGAGATGGGGTTTCACCATATTGCTCAGGCTGGTCTTGAACTCCTGACCTCAGGTGATCCACCCCCCCTTGGTCTCCCAAAGTGCTAGGATTACATGTGTGAACCACTGCTCCTGGATATTTTATTTTTTGAGACAGGGTCTCACTCTGTCTCCCAGGCTGGAGTGTAGTGGTGTGATCATAGCTCACTGCAGCCTCAGACTCCTGGGCTCAAGTGATCCTCCTGCCTCAGCTTCCTGAGTAGCTGGGACTGCAGGTGTGCACCACCATGCCTGGCTAATTTTAAAAAATATTTTTGTGGAGATGGGGTTTTGCCGTGTTGCCCAAGCTGGTCTTGAACTCCTGGGCTCAAAGGATCCTCCCACCTGAACCTCCCAAAGTGCTGGGATTACAGATATGAACCACTGTGCCTGGCTGAGCAAAAATTTTAGATAGGGAATCAGAGATGGCGTCTGCACGAGCAATTCCACAAAGGGAAGAAGGGGCCAGACTAGGGCACCAGCATTCCAGGGCAGGAGACAACTGGGCAAAGCCCTGAGAGGGGAATGAGGGTGGCCTGTCCAAAGCTTGGAGGAGGACGCTGCTCTTGAATGGTGGCAAGAGACTATGTGAGGGCGGTGAGCAGGGGTGTGGTCCTGTAAGGAGGACCTTGTTGGTTGTGAGGCCGTGTGTGACTCTGGATGCTAGGGGAGGTGATACATAATTCAGAATTTCTTGGGAAGGTGGTGCTGACATTCTTTTCTTATGGATTGGATGTGGAACACGATGGAGGAATGAGTTAAGGACAGTCTCCAGGTGTTTGCTGGAGGTGGAAGACGGAGCTCTTGATTGTGATGGGGAAGGCTGGGGAAGACCATGTGTAGAGGGGAGTGAAGAGGGCAGTCTTAGGGATGGCAGTTTTGAAAGGCCTGCTTCTAAGTGGCTGTCAGTGGAGCCTGGGCATCTGCATTTCTTAAACTCTCCCTCTCAGATCATGGAGAAGAAAGGGAGAGGAATGAACTGCACTCTTTGTTTTGTTTTGTTTTGTTTAGACAGAGTCTCTCTCTGTTACCCAGGCTGTAATGTAGTGGCAGGATCTCGACTCACTGCAATCTCTGCCTCCCCGGTTCAAGCAATTCTCCTGCCTCAGCCTCCTGAGTAGCTGGTATTACAGGAATGCACCACCATGCCTGGCTAGGTTTTTGTATTTTTAGTAGAGAAGAGATTTCACCAGGTTGGCCAGGCTGGTCTTGAACTCCTGACCTCAAGTGGCCTACCCACCTCAGCCTCCCAAAGTGCTGGGGTTACAGGTGTGAGCCACCACGCCAGGCCTGTGCTTGGTTTTGAATTCGCCCAAGACTCCCAGGGCTCAAACTCCATGATTTTCTTTTTTTTGAGATGGAGTCTCATTCTGTCACCCAGGCTGGAGTGCAGTGGCGCGATCTCTGCTCACTGCAGCCTCCACCTCCCGGGTTCCAGGGATTCTTGTGTCTCAGCCTCCCAAGTAGTTGAGACTACAGGCACGAGCCACCACATCTGGCTAATTTTTGTATTTCTACTAGAGACGGGATTTCACCATGTTGGCCAGGCTGGTCTCAAACTCCTGACCTCAGGTAATCCACCCACCTCGGCCTCCCAAGCTGCTGGGATTACAGGTGTGAGCCATCGTGCCCATCTATGATTTTCAAGGACAAGACTCCTGCTTCCAGAGCTAGAGGAGGCCTGCTAATGGTGCTTCACCATCAAGGAAAGGAGACCAGCCGGGGTTGGTGCGTGGAGGGCAGTGAACACCCTCCTGCCAACTGGCTTGCTGTCCCTTCCTATCCAGCCCCCTGCCATTCCCATTCAGATCCTTGGTAATTTGCCCTTGAGCATCATTATTAGCCTGATACACACACACACACACACACACACATACACACACATACATATATATATTTTGAGACAGAGTCTCCCTTTTGTCACCCAGGCATGAGCCACTGCACCTGTCCATTATTAGCCTGATCTTCCTACCTGTGGATGAAGAAAGATCCAAGTCCTGCCTCTCTTTTGTTTGATAAAATGGAATGGTAAAAATTTAGCAATTGGCTGGGTGCGATGGCTCACGCCTGTAGTCCCAACACTTTGGGAGGCCAAGGTCGGCAGATCAGTTCGAGACTAGCCTGGCCAACCTTGTGAAACCCCATCTTTGTGAAAAATACAAAAATTAGCCAGGCATGGTGGCAGGTGCCTGTAATCCCAGCTGTTCAGGAGGCTGAGGCAGGAGAATCACTTGAACCCGGGAGGCGGAGGTTGCAATGAGCCGAGATCGTGCCATTGCACTCCAGCCTGGGTGACAGAGTGAGACTTTGTCTCAAAAAAAAAAAAAAAAGAGAAAAACAGAAAAGGATGGGCCCATGTGAGCAGCAAGAGCTGTCCATCAAAGGGAGTTCCACTAGGCAGGAGGGCAGGGATTCTCTTTGGCCACTAACTTGGCATGCAGTTTTCGAAAACTTGCTAATTCTTCCTTAAGTATATACATTGGAAGCTACAAGATTACTTGCATCGGTGACAGTGGCCTGAGCCCACCGTTTTTTTGTTTTGTTTTGTTTTGTTTTGCTTTCTGTTTTTTTTTAAAGACAGAGTCTTGCTTTGTCACTCAGGCTGGAGTGCAGTAGCGCAATCTCAGCTCACTGCAACCTCCGCCTCCTGGATTCAAGCGATTCTCCTGCCTCAGTCTCCCAAGTAGCTGGGACTACAGGTGTCTGAGCCCACTGTTGAATCCACCTACTGTATCTCCTCACAGGCTCAAATAACAGCCATTAATGCAATGTAGGTTCCAATCCCTACAATGATTGGATTGTAATGATTTTGGGGCAGAGGATGTACTATACATACACCTATGGACATTTCTTGGCATCGTATTACAATGCTTTACAATGTGGCATGGGGCTTGTTTCTTAGATTTTACACAGGAAGTTTACCTACTGATATATAGGTTAAGCGTTCCAAACCAAAAACCCAAAATCCTCCACAATTTGAAACTTCTTGAGCATCAGCCTGATGCTCAAAGGAAATGTTCACTGGAGCATTACGGATTTTGGATTTTTGGATTTGGGATCATCAATTGATAGGTACATTAGGCAAATATTCCAAAATCCAAAAAAATGTAAACTCCAAGACACTGTGATTCCCAAGCTATTTATTTATTTTTTGAGATGGAGTCTTGCACCGTCACCCAGGCTGGAGTGCAGTGGCGCGATCTCAGCTTACTGCAACCTCTACCTCCTGGGTTCAAGTGATTCTTGTGCCTCAACCACCTGAGGAGCTGGGATTACAGATATGTACCACTACGCCCACCGAATTTTTGTATTTTTAGTAGAGACAGGGTTTTGCCATGTTGCCCAGGCTGGTCCTGAACTCCTGGCCTCAAGTGATTCTCCCACCTGGGCCTCCCAAATTGCTGGGATTGCAGGCATGAGCCACTGTGCCTAGCCCCCTAGGCATTTAAATGAGGAGCATACTCAACCTGTACTAAAAACACTGTGTTATGAGGTTGTCTTTCCATGTCCCAGAAATGGATTCAGGGACATCATTTCTATTCCTCATAGAAATGAGCCATCTTTAGGTGTCTGGGTGTGGTGACTCATGCCTGTAATCCCAGCACTTTGGAGGGTTGAGGCAGGAGGATCTCTTGAGCCTAGCAGTTTGAGACCAGCCTGGGCAGTGCAATAAGACCTCATCTCTACAAAAGATAAAATTATATCACTTCTCAGCCTTTTGGCTAAGATTAAGTGCAAAAATAATATTATTAGCTAGGTGTGGTGGTATGCACCTGCAGTTGCCGCTACTCAGGAGGCTGAGGTGGAAGGATCACCTGAGCCCAGAAGGCTGAGGCTTCAGTGAACCGTGATTGTGCCACTGCACTCCAGCCTGGGTGACAGAGCAAGACCCTGTCTCAACAAACAAACAAACAAACGTGCAAACAAACAAACTCCTTGGGTAATGACCCAGCAGTCACCCATCGTGATCAATTTTTCCATGGGACTGAACCACTGTCATTTGTCTGGTGCTTTGTAACAGCTTACAAAGTGCTTTCGCAGCTACTTTCTCATTTGCTTTTCCCAGTGCTCACGGCGTTATTGGTGATGTATAGATGCAGAAGCTAAGAGAAGTTAAGTCATTTGCCCAAAGTTACAGAGCAAGGGGAGACCTGGACCTGAGCCCCAGTCTTTGGCCTCTGCTCTCGCGCTTTCCCAAGTCCCTGCTGTGGGGACTTTGGTGGCAGCGGGCCAAGGCAGTTCCGGGCACCTGGGCTGATTGTGTGACTGAGTTTGGTAAGCCCAGCCTGGGAGGTGTTTGCAATGCCCTGAGCTGGCTCCTGGGAATGCATTCTGTGCCATGCAGGGCCGTGTTGCAACGTGACTAATGGATGAGAAGGTTGAGGAGGAAAGCCATTACTTCACCAATGTGAATCAAGGTCATTCGTCACCTCGGGAAGCACATGGAGCTGCGACGTTCAGGAGGGAGGCACGCTGCCCCCAAGCCAAGCCACGATGTGGCCTGGCGCCAGTCCCATGCAGCAGGGAGAAGGGGAGTTTCTGGAAGCGAAGATGAGCTGGGCAGCCAGGCCCAGGGCCCTGGCTGTGTGTGCATCAGCCCCCCCTGAGAAAAAGAGTCCAAGTACTACGTGGGGTTTTGCCCACGAGTGGGGCAATGGTGCAGTTTCCAGGAGGCGCTGGCAGGAGCTGACTGGCCACTGATACTGGCTGGGGCCTCCGGAGGACAGTGACTGGAGGATCAGCGGCCTCTGACCCTCTCCTGTCACCTGAGGAAATCAGGCCAATCGTGAGCCACCAGAGTGTCCTCACTGAGACAGCCTCTCTCCCTGGTGTAACAAGCCACATTTGCTGTCTTTCTGGGAGAGTTCGAAGCAACCACGTGGGTGACTTCTTTTCAAAGTTCTCTGCCTCAGAGGAGGAAGCCCCGTGGGTGGAGGCCAGGCCTGAGGCCATCCTGCTCTGGGCCAGAGCATGCTTGTGTCTGATGAGCGAGGAGACGCCTCGTCTGGCTGAGGTTTCCATTTCACACTGGCAGTTCGAACCCCCATCACGGCTTCCTTTTGGGCTCCCCTCCTCGGGGGCCCGGGCCTGAAATGTGCTTGCCCTTCATCCCTCAGGATGTGTCCCTTCCTCAGAGAGGACTAACTTAGCCCCTCCCCTAGTCTCGATGTGCTCCTTCCTATTCACAGAAACTATCTGGCCTATTTATTTGCTTGCTTGCTTCTGATATCTTCTCTTACTGAAAGGTAAGTCATGTGGGAGATGGAATCATGCCAGGTTTGGTTCACCATTACATCCTCCACACTTTTCTTTTCTGATTTATTTATTTATTTTAGAGTCGGAGTCTTGCTCTGTCATTCAGGCTGGAGTGCAGTGGCACAGTCATAGCTCACTGCAGCCTCAAACTTCTGGACTTCAGTGATCCTCCTGCTTCGGCCTCCTGAGTAACTAAAGACTACAGGTGTGCATCACCATGCTTGGCTAATTTAAAAAAATTGTTTTAATACAAAAATTAGCTGGGTGTCGTAGTGTGAACCTGCAGTGCCAGCCACTGTGGAGGCTGAGGTGGGAGGATCACTTGAGCCCAGGAGATTGAGTCTGCAATGAGCTGAGATCGTACCACTGCATTCTAGCCTGGCAACAGAGTAAGACCCTGTCTCATTTTTTTCTCTTTTTTTTGTAGACATGGGGTCTCACTATATTGCCCAGGTTGATCTTGAACTCCTGGGCTCAAGGGATCCTTCTGCCTCAGCCTCTAGTGTCCCTGGGATTACATGTGTGAGCCACTGGATCTGGCTCCCCTGAAGACTTTCTGTGGAGCCTGGCACCAGGGGAACCCAATATCTATCCTGTGAATGAATGAATAAATGCAAGGAAGTAAATAAAGAGGAAGTGGGGGTCAGAAGGGGCATGTTTTACATGAGTAGATACCATGCAAAGGCCCTCCTGGGTACCATCACCAGTGCGGGGCAGCCCATGAGCCCCTGGAGGGAGGTCTCCCTGACACCCTGCCCACTCCTCCTGGGGCCGAGCAGGAGTCACATCCAAGGGCTGGGTCATTATCTGATAAATGAGTGGGTTGTGCAGATGAGTAAACAGGGACTGACCCAGAGGTCAGGTGTAACTCAGCCTCAGAAACTGCATGTGTCAATAGGAATCGAAGGGCCAAGGAATGTGGTTTTCGTTGATGTCAACTTGCTGCAAAGGACCACACCTGCTTCTCGACCCAGGAACGTGGGAAAGGGGAAGGCATGGCTTGTTTTGGTGGAGATGGAGGAGCTAGCTGGTAACAGTGGAGGAATGCCCTTCTTCTGATTCACAGTGGGGAGGTGCTCTGGGCCCCTGCCACTGCCCGAGGACTTCGGGTAAGTAAGCCCGTGGCCCCCAACCCTTCCCTGCCAGACGCCCTGGCAGACGGCTTGTCCTGACAAGTACGTGCTTTCTGGATGGAACAGCCTCCCTTTTGTCCAAACCCTTCCTTTGAATTTAAAATGCACAAAGAAGCTTTCGAAGAGGAAAAGAATGGGATCAGGAAGAGGAGGCTGTATCTCATTTGGACACTCAAGCCCTCAGCTCCTGCCCGAGAGTTTCTGTAATTCGCTCCCACACCACGTCATGCCTTTTGGCTCCCAGCCAGGTGCGGTGGCATCCGTGGCTTCATCTTTCTGGGAAGTCAGAGTCACGTTCCCTTGAGTCTTCTCCCTTTCCTCTCCCCAGCTTTCGGTTGTCCTGATAAGAGGATGCAGCATTTGAGCAGCAGCTTCTGGAACCCAGAGTGAAGCCCCACCCAGGCACCCTGACAGCACCACGGGAATGCTCCCGGCACAGCAAATGGGACTCTGGAGAAGCACAGCCTCCGTGCTCCTTGTAGATGTTCAGTTCAAACTCCACAGTTTGTGTGACTCACTGAGGGGCTTGGTTTGGTTCTTGCTCACGAGTCTGTCATCGGTGCCAGGTGACATGCTTGTCCCCTCCTTCCTTCTAGCCCTCTCTCTTGCCCCAGGGCTTCATAAGCAGTGGGAGGGCTACTGTGTTGCCCTCTGGCCCAAGCTCTGGTATTCCCTTTGTGGTGGGTGCTCTCATTCCTTTGCAATGTGCCCTGCAGTGTAAACCCGGGGGATCCATGAGACAGGGAACCCATGTCTGTTTTCTCCATTTGGTGTAGCATAGCAGTGGGCGTTTGCCAGACAGGGCCTACCATGTGGACCCTACACCTATTCACACGCCTGCCATTTTCCTTCGGAATCCTGTTCCCAGTGGGTAACGGGTTTAAAAGCCCAGAGCTGAATTCTATCCACATTGGATCCGACCCACATTCCAATGCTCTTGTAAGTCTCCAGTTGGTCAAATGAGCAGTTTGATCCCTTGATCCTTCAAAATACCGGATATATTTATTTCTTCTTGCCTTTTGATCTTTCAAGGTTGAAATTTCTCGGCACATGAAAGTCTTCAAAATGCCCTCAAACTTCTGTCTCCAAAGGCAATTTTTTTTCACTTTTTCATTTTTTTGTAGAGATAGTCTCACTATGTTGCCCAGGCTGGTCTTGAACTCCTGGCCTCAAGTGATCCTCCCCCCTTGGCTTCCCAAAGTGCTGGGATTACAGGTGTGAGCTGCTGTGCCCGGCCACCAAAGGCATTTTTACTTGGCTCTGTACAGTGGAGCTGCTTCTCTATTTGGAGATTGAAGTTTGTGTCAGGTTCTTGAGTTTGTAAGAATAGGACATGAAAACAGAGAGCCTTTTAATCAGATGAGCAGCTATCTATGTTATGTTTTCACAGATTTTGATTCTTCTTCTTTTTTTTTTTTTTTTTTTTTGAGACGGAGTCTTGCTCAGCTACCCAGGCTGGAGTGCAGTGGCACGATCTTGGCTTATTGCAACCTCCGCCAACTGTGTTCAAGTGATTCTTCTGCCTCAGCCTCCCAAGTAGCTAGCTGGGGCTACATGCCACCACGCCTGGTTAATTTTTGTATTTTTGTTTGTATTAGTAGTAGAAATGGAGTTTCACCATGTTGGTCAGGATATTCTCGATCTCTTGACCTCGTGATCCACCCATCTTGGCCTCCTAAAGTGTTGGGATTATAGGCGTGAGCCACTGCGCCCGGTTGATTTTGATTATTCTAAGTAGGGATAGTCAGAGTCTTCATAGTGTTTGACATTTCATGTATTTATCAGCTGAAACTTATTGTTTCGTGGTTTTGAGGAATCTCAGTGAAATAATTCAGTGTTGCCAGATCCTGAGAATCTTTTCTTCCCAAGGCATTTGCTGTATCATTAATAAATGTGTGTATCACATGGAGAGGTATAATTAGAGTACACTTAGAATTAGTTTATTTCTCTAAAGATGCTTTTACCTTAGCTCGGTGTGGTGGTACGCACCTGTAGTCCCAGCTACTTGGGAGGCTGAGGTGGGAGGATTACTTGAGCCTCGGAATTTGAGGCTGCAGTGAGCTATGATCACACCACTGCATTCCAGTCTGGGCCACAGACCCTGTCAGAAAGAAAGAAAAGAAAGAAAGAAAGAAAGAAAGAAAGAAAGAAGGAAGGAAGGAAGGAAGGAAGGAAGGAAAGGAAAGAAAGGAAAGAAAGGAAAGAAAGAGAGAGAAAGAGAGAGAGAAAGAGAGAGAGAAAGAGAGAGAGAAAGAGAGAAAGAAAGAGAGAAAGAAAGAAGAGAGAGAGAGAGAGAGAGAGAGAAAGAAAGAAAAAATATATATATATTTTGAGATGGAATAAAACTCTGTCACCCAGGCTGGAGTGCAGTGGTGTGATCTGGGCTCACTGCAACCTCCACCTCCCAAGTTCAAGCGATTCTCCTGCCTCAGCCTCCTAAGTAGCTGGAATTACAGGCACGCACTACCATCCCCTGCTAATTTTTTTTTGTAGTTTTAGTAGATAACCGGGTTTTACCATGTTAGCCAGGCTGGCCTCAAACTCCTGACCTCAAGTGATTCACCTGCATCGACCTCTCAAACTGCTTGGATTACAGGTGTGAACTACTGCACCAGGCTAGAAAACAAAACAAAACAAAACAAAGACTTTACCTGGTCATTTAAAAAACAACCAAATAACCTAGGCAATTTTCATTAAGCCTATTTTCATAAGGGAGAACAAAACACAGTTCGCAACTTCTTGTCCCCCTTTGTCTCTATTTCCCTCATTACCTCCTCTCCTGCTTGTCTTTCTCTTCTCTCCAGGAGCTGAGAACAGCCCCCCTTCCGATTTGAGGCCGGCCTATCCGTGTGCACCCTCAGCCTCACGTCAATAGAGGATCACCCGTCCCTTCCTTGTGCTAGAAACCTGATGGCTGTATTCCGTGAGCCTGCAGGGCTCTTGCTCTCCTCCTTCTTATTTAACTGCACCAGCTTAGGACTGGCCTACATGCTCCATCTTCATTTCCTTACCCCATCTACGCCATAGTCTACCATGCTCTTGCTGAGGTTACTTACCTGGCCTCTTTCCTCTACACTCTTTTCCACACTCACTTGTCCAGGTGCACATTGATACCTACACCTGACTGTCCTACAGATAACTCGAAATCAAGATGGCGGGGAATAAACTCACCATCTTACTCTATATGTCTGCCTGTCCTTCAGTATTTCTCATGTGGGATAAGGGTGCTATGATTCGCCCACTTGCCCAAGACAAAACACCTGGAGGTCATTCTTTTTTTTTCTTTTTTCTTTTTATTTTTGAGACAGAGTTTCCCTCTTGTCGCCCAGGCTGGAGTGCAATGGCACGATTTCAGCTCACTGCAACCTCTGCCTCCCAGGTTCAAGCGATTCTCCTGCCTCAGCCTCCTGAATAGCTGGGATTACAGGCATGTGCCACCACGCCTGGCTAGTTTTGTATTTTTAGTAGAGATGGGGTTTCTCCATGTTGGTCAGGCTAGTCTTGAACTCCTGATCTCAGGTGATCTGCCCCCCTTGGCCTCTGAAACTGCTGGGATTACAGGCGTGAGCCACTGTGCCCGGCCACCTTTTTGTATTTTTAATAGAGATGAGGTTTCACCATGTTGGCCAGGCTGGTCTGGAATTCCTGACCTCAGGTGATCCACCCGCCTCGGCCTCCCAAAATGCTGGGATTATAGGTGTGAGCCACTGCGCCTGGCCTGGATGTCATTCTTGACTCCACTTGCTGCCACATTCTATCATTGAGTTCCACCTGCATGGTTCCCTCGGCCAGGGATAATGCCATTTCTCACCTACCTGACAGTTCCTGCAAAATCCTCACCTGATGTCACTATGGCTGCAAAGCTTCCCCAACTTCCTCCCTAAGAGAGACACAGTGGCACTTTTTTTTTTTTTTTTGAGACAGACTCTCGCTCTGTCACCCAGGCTGGAGTGCAGTGGCGTGATCTTGGCTCACTGCAGCCTCCATCTCCTGAGTTCAAGCGATTTTCCTGCCTCAGCCTCCCAGGTAGCTGGAACTACAAGTGCATCGCACCACACCCGGCTAATTTTGTAATGTTAGTAGAGACGGGGTTTCACCGTGTTGGCCAAAATGGTCTCCATCTCCTGACCTCAAGGAGGCAGGTCTGATTTGCCTGCCTTGGCCTCCCAAAGTGCTGGGATTACAGGCATGAGCCACTGCACCCGGCCCAGTTGTACTTTTTTGACATATGTATGTCTTCTCTTATTTTCCCCGTTATTCTATTGGCATCATTTGTTTTTCTGCTGCTCTCACTTGCCAGATATAAACATCCAGAGAGCAGGAACTGTTTTGGCACAATTCAGTTTCTAGTACAGTGCATAGCACAAAGTAGACCCTCAATAAATGGGTGGAAGTGAGCCCTCCAATATTCCAGGTAAGTACAAAGGGGCCTGTTTATTAGGACCTCTTCATGTCTAGTGATGGTCAAAGAGAAAAATCAGGCAGGAATCCAAGAAGCACGGTAGCCCTCTTTTCCCCTTTTCTAGGCAGCTGACTGTGCCTGCATTTCCTTTTGTGGCCAGAACATCAGAGCTTGAGGTTTGGCTTTATCATTTCCTGACCCTCTGAAACTCTGACCCTGTGAGTTTCATTTTGCTAAAGGACAAGATCCTAGAGGATAATGCAGTCTCGAGCATTCCTGTGACCCTCAGGCTCCAGCGCCCTCCTCTTGCCCACCCTCTCAGCGGCGTGCACGAGTGTGGCATGTGCAAGCGTGTGCAGTGAGCCCTGGGCGTGCGCATGCTGTTTACAAAGGCAGACCAAGGCGTCCAGAATGCCTTTTCAGCTGGCCACGGCTAGATGCATCCGCAGCGGTGTTTCTTTATTGGGGCGATGGCTGAGAAAGGAAACTGCATTGTTTTGGGGCTGTCTCAGGGAGGACATTTGATACAGCCACAAAGTTTAGTCTTCCAAGTGGCCTCCACTTTCAGCCGGTGCATTGGTTGGCAACTCCTGGGTGGGAGTCAGGGTTACTGGGGAAAGGCAGGGGAGGGTCTGTAGGAGGATCGGGGTCCAAGAGGGCTGTAGAGGAAGGGGCTGTAGAGCCAGCAGCCCGCCCTTGTGTGCTGCTCCGGGTGAGAACTGCCATCATCACACACTGGGAAGCTCAGTCATGGCTGTTAGCCGGGGCACAAGCCAACAGATGTATCAGCGACCTGAGATGGCATGGCACCTGGGTGTGCAGCCAGGAAGGGCTGTGCATGTGGAGGAAGGGACTCGGGCCCAGCTCGGCTGCCGGCCTCCACAGTACCTGTTGGGGGTGGGGCTAGTCTTGAGTAACCCCTGAATGGACTTTACCCTGCAGCCGTTTTGCGTAACTCCTGTAATTAGCTAACTAGGTTAGTCATTGCTTACACCCTCCTGAGTCCTCAACCTTTTTTTATTTTTCCAGGACGATCTCTATAAACAGGTCATACAATCTGCCACACGTTTTGTGCCAAATTCCTCTGCAGATATTTGACTCCGTTTTGCGTATTCAGGTGGCTCCAAGGCGGGCCACCTTCTCTTGCTGAGTGTCCTCACCTAGGGGTGATTTCACTGGTGGCTGCTGCCTTTCCCCCCAACCTGGCTTTACTTAAGGGATAGATTGTGTTATTTTTTATTTTTTGAGACAGAGTATCGCTCTGTCACCCAGGCTGGAGTGCAGGGGTGCGATCTCGGCTCACTGCAACCTCTGCCTCCTGGGTTCAAGCAATTCTCCTGCCTCAGCCTCCTGAGTAGCTGGGAATACAGGCACCCGCCACCATTCCCGGCTAATTTTTGTATTTTTAGTAGAGATGGGGTTTCACCGTATTGGCCAGGCTGGTCTCGAACTCCTGACCTTGTGATCCGCCCATTTTGGCCTCCCTAAGTGCTGAGATTATAGGCATGAGACACCGCGCCCGGCCTAGACTGTGTTATTTTGTCCACCCATGTATACCTTTATTCACTCCCTCCTGCCCCAAATGTGACTGAGCATGGACTAAGCCAGGCACTCTGCAAAGTGTATCAATCTAACTGAGGCTCCATCCCCACCCTGGAGAGCTTGTAAGCTAAGCACCATTAAAGGAGTTCCTGTATGAACCAAATCCTGGAGTCCTGCGCACAATTATTGATACAGAGTTGCTCAGCATCCTTCACAGAAAAAATGCAGTCATATCCAATCTGTCAGCAATAAATATGAAATACTTATTTTGCTTATATTCAATATCATCAGAGGATCATTCAGAACAGGTGCTACCTAGATTTAAAACTCTTGGTGCTGTCATTATAATCAAAAGCACCTAACGACAGCCCACGCATGCTAATGCAAACATAATAATATTAGTGCTTTTGGTTAAAACATGGCTCAGTGAAAGATTTCTGCAGGCCAGACGTAGTATGCAAGCAGAACTTTCTTTTTAAACCCTCTTTGAGTAGCCCAGTGAAACAAGAATACTGTAATAAAGGTTATGTGCAGAGTGGAAACCTATCCCAGCGGTTTCTCTCACAATACACCTCACCTGGGTAAACACACATTTGCATATCAATACATGGATTACAGACTTTTCCTTTTCTGAGAACAAGAAGGTACCCTGTTACACACACAGAGGACCAACAGCCAGGAGCTTTCAAGTCCCATGCAATCTGAGAACAGAGGACTCAGGTCTTCAGAGCCCCAGAGGCCAGTCCTCTATAGCAATCTCTCTCTTCTTTCTCTTAGTGCACTGGAATTCTGTTTTGTAACTCGGCCAGCCTTCAGAGATGGCCTCCTCCCATCTGGGAGGCTGTGCTGGCTTCTGCAGGAGCCAGCCAGATTTTGAAATTGCATTTGGAACCAGGCACTGTAAAAAGGCTGGTTCTTGGAGGGGTAGAAAGGTGGCTTTGATAGTTATTGATGAGCTCACCAGGTAGGAATGGGACTTTTCAAACAGGCCAAATTAAATCCCAGGCCTTGAGCTAGGGGCCTGGGATTTGCTGCTTTCGCATTGCAAGGAGCAGGTGGGCAGGCTCTGGGAGTATCAGATGCACAAAGTACAGGTGAACAGGTAACCAGATCGGGATCTCTGCAGGTGCCCCGAGGCTGGGAAACAGCGTTGGTGGGGTGGAGAGGCAGCCTGCAACGCGGTGTCCCTCTCACCTGAAGCAGCCAACAGGTTAACCCAGGCCTGTTCCTGCAGGACGGACATGCGCTGGTTCCAGCCGATGAAAGCAGATGCAAATCAGTGCAATTTCCTCTGCAGCAATAATTAACCCGCGGGAACCTTGTTGGAGCAGGTAGTTTCAGGAGAATGGCACTGAAGATGTTGGAGAGAGATTAGCATTTTTCAGCTCTCATCGCAGTGATTTGTGCTGCATTTTAGTGTGTGTTCAGTTCCAACTCATTACCATAAAAAAACTCCTCATAAATTAAATTGCTAGGCAGGGGGAATCGACTTTGTTTAGGTAGATAGAGAGCCTAGGATGCTAGTGGGTGTTGCTGGAGAACTGGCAGGGAAAGTGTGTCCTCAGTTTCCTGATTCGTCATGGGAGGACCTTGGCCTCTCCAACCTCTAGAACCCATCCAGCTGGCAACCTACGATTCTGTTTCCTTCCCTCCCTCCCTCCCTCCCTCCCTCCTTCCTCCCTTCCTCCTTCCTTCCTTCCTTCCTTCCTTCCTTCCTTCCTTCTTCCCTCCCTCCC
>NW_016824383.1:4085825-4149356 GCF_001698545.2 Rhinopithecus bieti
CTCCCTTCCTTCCTTCCTTCCTCCCTCCCTTCCTTCCTTCCTTCCTTCCTTCCCTTTTATTTGAGACGGAGTCTTGCTCTGTCGCCCAGGCTAGAGTGCAATGGTGCGGTCTTGGCTCACAGCAACCTCCGCCTCCTGGGTCCAAGCAATTCTCCTGCCTCAGCCTCCCGAGTAGCTGGAATTACAGGCATATGCTACCATCCCTGGCTAATTTTTGTATTTTTTTAGTAGAGATGGGGTTTCACCATGTTGGCTAGGGTGGTCTCAAACTCCTGACCTTGTGATCCACCTGCCTAGGCCTCCCAAAGTGCTGGGATAACAGGCGTGAGCCACTGCCCCATGCCTGTTTGCTTTTATGAGTTGGAGGACTGCCTGGGCTCAGGGAAGCTGCTAGCCATCTGCCTAAGCTGTAGCTGTTGGATGACGCAGGATCCTCATCTCAAGTTGCTTCCAGGACAGGACCACTTTCTTGGGACCCTCTCTACGTGGGCAGTCCTTCCATGATGACAGCTGCCCTGTCATGGTGGGATTACTTTGGAGGGTGTATGTGGCCCAGGGAACTGTGTACTCTCAGTGGGCAGGCCCTCTGTTTTGATCATTTTGTATTCCAGCATCTAACACAAGGTGCTCACGACTCAAGACCTTATGTAAAGAGGGAGGAACGAACACAAGGAATAAAGTTCCCCAGAAATCCTTCCTTACACCTGAGCCAATTCCTTCCTATATGTCCTCAGCTTGAGTCATTTTCTGTAGCTCCCTCTTATTTCCATCAGATACTTGGATACATTTCAAATTGGTTCTTGACACCCCAGCCCTGAATATCAGTGAGAGAAATTACATGCATGATCCACATTGCATTGACCAGGCCGTCCAGACAGAGAGCGGGGATGGCTTGTCTCCTAGGGCAGTGGTGCCACGTGCTAGCTTAGAGGCCTCGGTTTACCTGCATGCACCAGGGTCCCTTGAGAATCTGTGCCCTTCCCCTCCCGGGAGGGGATGCTTGGAAGGGGTAAATCTGAGGCCCTTGCTTTCATGAAGGGCCCTGAGGCCCACAGTCAGGCTTCTAGAAACCTAGAATTGACCCTGGTTTCCAGAATGACCAGTTTGCATTTCCTTTATCTGCACAAGGAGGTGAATTTCTTCTTGGGGGTCTTCTCGGCGTGAGTGTAGTGAGTGCACTCAAGGTGCCTAAAAATACAAGGACAGATGCCAAATATGAGCATTCTTACCTTGAAGCTGCCTTGAATTGAGTTTCACAGGAAAAGTATATTAAAATAATTCTTAAAAACTTGGAGTTCTTAAATGTTTCTATTTCTGGGGGGTGGGGAATGGGAATAACTGTCTCCACTACCTGCCTGCCTGCCTTCCTTCCTTCCTCCCTCCCTCCCTTCCTTCTCCTTCTTTACTTCCTCTTTCTCTCTCTTTCCCCTTCCTTCCTCCCTCCCTTCTTTCTTCTTTCTTTCTTTTCTTTCTTTTTTCTTTCCTTTCCTTTCCCCCTCTTTCTTCCTTTCTTTCTTTCTTTCTTTCTTTCTTTCTTTCTTTCTTTCTTTCTTTCTTTCTTTCTTTCTTTCTTTCTTTTCTTTCTTTCTCTTTTTTTCTTTCTCTTTCTTTCTTTCTTCTTTTCCTTCCTTCCTTCCTTCCTTCCTTCCTTCCTTCCTTCCTTCCTCCCTCCCTCCCTCTCTCCCTCCCTCTTTCCCTCCCTTCCTTCTCCCTCTTTCCTTCCTCTTTCTCTCTCTTTCCCCTTCCTTCCTCTCTCCCTTCTTTTTTCTTTCTCTCTCTCTCCCCCTTCCTTCCTTCCCTCTCTTACTTTTTTTAATACAGTGTTTTAAAAATCAGCCTGGCCAACATGGTGAAACCTCATCTCTACTAAAAATACAAAAATTAGCTGGGCATGGTGGCGGGTGCCTGTAATCCCAGCTACTCAGGAGGCTGAGGCAGGAGAATTGCTTGAACCTGGGAGGCAGAGGTTGCAGCGAGCTGAGATCGCACCACTGCATTTCAGCCTGGGAGACAGAGCGAAACTCCATCTCAAAAAAAAAAAAAAGAAAAGTTAAATGCAGTTTCATTAGGAGACCCTTTAGAGCCAGATTGTGAGCACAAATGGAGGTGCTGGTTCTAACATGGAGGGGTAATTCCCGGTTATGAGGGTGTCATCCAGACCACCCACAATAAATCTTAATTTTTTTCGTACTAACAAAAGGCAAAGATAAAATGAAAAAAAAAAAAAAAAAAAAGCCACGAGAAAGAATGTGGAGTAATCTGAGCATGTGCTTGAGAAGCAGAAGCACATGCTTTGAAAATCAGGGCTGCATTTCTGGCTCTGTCTTGTAAGGGTATGTGGCTTTGGGCAAATTACTTGACTTTGTCAAGCCTCGGTTTCCTCATGAGGAGTAAAACCAGGATTATAATACCGTATCCCTCCTAAGCTTGCTGTGAGGAATAACTCAGAATTACATAAAGTGTGTCATAGAATGTCCTGTATCTAGGAAGCACCGAGGCATGGACAGGAGGTGAGATACCCAGTCCTGAATGATCACAGGACCTCAAGCTGAAGAGGACCTCAGAGGCCACGTAAGCCAGCTTGATGGACAGACCTCAGGAGCCAGGAAGCCTGAAGGTCTGCCAGGGGGCCCAGAGAAAGCTGGCGGAGGTGCTGAAACCAAGCACCGTGCCTCTACTCTCTCTCCAAGTGGCACGAAGCAAGCCTGGTGTCTTCTCTTCATTACAGTCTGTTTCTTTGTGCAGGAAGGTCACCTGTGTTTGAAATGCATTTTGCTAAATAGGCATCATAGAAATTCTGACGCTTTGGTGACTCCTCAAATTCAAGACCACCTCTGTAGCATATGACCCCCTCCGACAATGTAGGAAGACAAAACTGGAAGCTGTGAGACACGGTTTCCATGCCATGATGTGTGAATACAGGACCAACGTCATTTACCCGCTTCTTTTTTTTTTTTTTTTTTGACGGCGTCTCACTCTGTCACCAGGCTGGAGTGCAGTGATGCGATCTTGGCTCACTGCAACCTCCGCCTCCTGCTACACAACCCGCTTCTGACCTTCAGACCTTGCTGGAATGTTTGCCTTCCTTCTCACTTCCACTGCCACCCCCAGCAGCTAGCTTTCTTTTGGGGGCCATTTTTACACAGAAAAGCAAGTGTGTACCCCTTTATGCATATTACTGTGTAGCAAAAAGGAACAGAGTATAGCGAGGCTTTCGGGAGGGGAGGAGTCTGGGTGGTTGGTTAGGTTCACCCTCTACTTGTCTGGCTTCCGTCTCCTGCCTGATTCCAGTGGGGCCACAGCTGAATGACAGACTCTCTCACTTGTAGGTGACTCTGTCAGCAGAGCTTAGGTTATGCTGTGGTAATAAGCAAGCTCCAAATCTCAGTGACTTAAAAAAGCAAAGGATTTTCTCACTGGTGATGCACATCTACCGCAGGTCAGCAGGGGGCGCTGGTCATGGCAGGGACCCAGGTGGTTGGAGGCTCCATCTTGACTCATCCTTCCATGATTGCAGGGGTGGGACTAAAGGGAAAGTGCTGAATCACACCCTGGCTCTTAAGGCAACCACCTGTGAGTGACACCTATCACTTCTGCCAGCATCTCATTGGTCAAGCCTTGTCTCATGGCCACACCTGACTTTAAAGGGAACAGGGAAGTAAGTACATGCCTACCACATGCCCAACAAAAGAACAGAAGGGAAGAAGAGAAGTGGAATATTTGTTCTTTTATTTATTTATTTTTTGAGACAGGATCTCACTTTGCTGCCCAGAGGCTGGAGTGCAGTGGCTTGATCATAACTCACTGCAGCCTCGAGCTCCTGGGCTCAAGTGATCCTCCCATCTCAGCCTCTTGTGTAGCTAGGTCTACAGGTGCACACCAACATGCCTGATTAATTTTTATACAAATTTTTAATAGAGATGGGGTCTTGCTGTGTTGCCCAGCCTGGTCTCAAACTTTTTTTTTTTTTAATAGTCAGGTGTGGTTATGGGGGGAGACAATGTTAAATCAGCTTAACAATAACCTACGACACTCGGACCAACTAGGTCTTGAACTTCTGGCCTCAAGCAAGCCTCCTGCCTTGGACTCCCAAAAGGTTGGAATTATAGGCCTGAGCCACCACATCTGGCCATATTTATTCTCAAAAAACCCCCAAGTCTTTATGGAATTTTAATTGATGTATAATAAAATATGCATATTTAAAGTCTACAGTTTGATAAGCTTGACACACGCATATGCCCATGAAACCACCACCACTACAATCACAATAATGAAGATTCCATCATTGCTGGACGTTTCCTTGGGACCCTTTGCCATCTCCCCACCCGTGACATCCCTGCTCCTCAATCCCCAGACAACCACTGAACTGCTTTCTGCTGCTGTATGGATTAGTTTGCATTTTCTAGAATTTCATATAAATGGAATCACACAGCGTGTTCTCTTCTGGCCTGGCTTCTTTCACTCAGCATAATTATTTTGAGATTCATCCATGTAGAAGAGGAATATTTGTGATATCTACCACAGCAGACTTTTCGATTAATGGACTTTATTCTTTCCAACAAGATAACTGATGTGGGTTGACTTCTGTCCCCCTCCACCCCCAATTCACATGTTGAAGTCTTAATTGCCTGTACCTAAAAATGTGACCCTGTTTGGAGATGGGATCTTTATTTTAATTTCATTTATATATATATATATTTGAGACAGAGTCTTGCTCTGTCACCCAGGCTGGAGTGCAGTGGTGTGATCTCAGCTCACTGCAATCTCTGTCTCCCAGGTTCAAGTGATTCTCCTGCCTCAGCCTGCCGAGTAGCTGGGATTACAGGCCTACGCCACCACGCCTGGCTAATTTTTGTATTTTTAGTAGAGATGGGGTTTCGCCATGCTGGCACGGCTGGTCTCCAACTCCTGACCTCAGGTGATCCACACGCCTCAGCCTCCCAAAGTGCTGGGATTACAGACGTGAGCCACCGCGCCTGGCCTGGAGATAGGGTCTTTAAAGAGTAACTAAGTTACAATGAGGTCGTGAGGGTAGGTCCTAATCCAACATGATGGGTGTCTTTATAGGAAGGGGACATTTGACCACAGACAGCTGTGAAGGGAGAACTCCATGTGAACGTGTAGGCCTGCACGCGGAGGAGGGGCCTGGAACAGATCCGTCCCTCACAGCCTCGGAAGGAACCGACCTGCTGGCACCTTGATCTCAAATTCCCGCATCCAGAACCGGGCGACAAGGCATTTCTGTTGCTGAAGCCACCCAGGCTGCGGCACTTTGCTATGGCAGCCCTAGTGAAAGAATGCAGTCACTTTTATTTCCAAGGGAAGCAGAGTTAAATGAGCCCCCTCAAGAGATCTTCCTGCAGTGTTGGGGACGTGTCTGTGTGTGCGTGGACAAGGCCGTCTGCAGGCGGATCAGCGTGTGGCGCGGGCAGGCACCTCTGTGTCGTAAGCGCAGACAGCCGGTGTCACCCTTCAGGTATCCAGGGAAGGAAGCTG
The DNA here is from genome assembly GCF_001698545.2 of Rhinopithecus bieti. Classification (NCBI taxonomy): domain Eukaryota; kingdom Metazoa; phylum Chordata; class Mammalia; order Primates; family Cercopithecidae; genus Rhinopithecus; species Rhinopithecus bieti. The sequence continues at coordinate 4,091,322 of NW_016824383.1, forward strand.
ATAAAATGAAGCTCTTCATGCTCCAGGTTCCGTTTTTTCTTTGGAATGCTCGAAAGCTTCCCAGCTATTCCATGTTCAGGCCTGGTTTTCAAGAGGCTGCAGGCCGGAGTGGGGAAGGTGGCTGAAGCCGGTCCTGGGTCTCTCCGAGCCCCTCAGAGAACCCTCTGGTTGCATTAGAAACCATCCTTGTGCTGCTGGCAGCAGTTTCCATGCCGCTGAAAAATGGCGGCAAAGCCCAAGTGGAAAAGGATTCTGTAGGCGTGGCTTCCAACCCCAAAGAACAGAAAGCCACCGCCCTCATTCTCCCCTGAACTGTGATCTGGACGGTTCAGCAGGAGCACAGCCCTTGTGTTCCTCGCTCCCTCCCCCTGAAGGCCCTGGAGACCACATGACGTTGCCTGCCACTGTGGGAGTGACACGCTGCCCTGGTCCCGGCCTGGACCGGTCCTGACAGGTGCAGTGGGAGAACAAAGCGTCATTCTGAGGGTGAGGAATTTCACTCAGCAGCGAGCCTGTTGCGTGTCCGCTTCGTCTCAGACTGTACAATATGCTGTTACATTTACTCCATTTCATCCTTGTGACAATCCTGTGAGATAGGAATTCCCATGTCCACCTAAGAGATGAGGAAATCGAGGCTCGGAGGGACAGGGAACACACAACTGGGGAGGGGTCGAGATGGTTCTAGAACATCCATCCTTTGGCCTCAGGGGGAGTACATAGGAATCACGCAGTATGTTACTGGGAGGTCCAGACACTCAAACGTGAATTTGCTTCTCTCTCTAGAGAGCTACCAGATTTAGCAAATAAAAGGGCAAGACGTTTAGTTAAACTGGAATAGAATTTCATATAAACAATGAATACTTGTTTGGTTTTTTTTTTTTTTGAGACAGGGTCTCACTCTATTGTCCAGGCTAGAGTTCAATGGTGGGATCACAGTGCACTGCAGCCTCCATCTCTTGGGTTCAAGTTATCCTCCCACCTCAGCCTCCCAGGTAGCTAGAACTACAGGTGTGCACCACCATGTCTGGCTAATTATTTTATTTCTGTATAGATGGGGTCTCACTATGTTGCCCAGGCTGGTCTCAAACCTCTAGCTTAAGCAATCCTCCCACATTGGCCTCCCAAAGTGCTGGGATTATGAGTGTGAGCCACCATGCCTGGCCAACAAATATAGCTATTTTGGGTGTAAATGTGTTCCATGTAATATTTGGGATGCATTTATACTGAAAGGGTATTCATTGTTTATCTGAAGTTCACATTTAACTGGGTGTTCTGTGTTTACCTGTCAGTGCTGCTTCCAGGTGAAGCTTATAGTTGGTTTAATGCTGAAGAAGACTTCATTTGCTGGGGCTGGGACTGTATTCAGCTTTACTCATGAACTCTGCCGGCTCTCGAAAGCTCTTTCTGAAATCAGCCTCACTATCCACAGGTGAGGTTACCAGGACCGTCAGCCTGAGGAGAATCAGCTCTTCCACACCAAATCCTGACGATCACATGGCAGAGTGAGCAGGAGCGAGGTACCAGCAGCCCTCGTAGGTGGGTCATGCACCCCCTAGTGTCCCATGTCCCCACTGTTCCCTGTGGCTATATCCATTCCACTTGACTTACTTTTACTCCTTGTCTAGCTCCTTGTGGCATTGTTCTTTTTCTCTTTTCTTTTTTTTTTTTTGAGACAGTCTCCCACTGTCACCCAGGCTGGAGCGCAGCGGCGTAATCTCGGCTCACTGCAACCTCCACCTCCTGGGTTCAAGAGATTCTCCTGCTTCAGTCTCCTGAGTAGCTGGGATTATAGTCACCCACCGCCACGCCCGGATAATTTTTGTATTTTTAGTAGAGACGGGGTTTCACCGTGTTGGCCAGGCTGGTCTTGAACTCCTGACGTCAGGTTATCCACCCACCTCAGTCTCCCAAAGTGTTGGGATTACAGGCGTGAGCCACTGCGCCCGGCTGGCATTGAGTTTTCAACTCTTCATCTATACCATATATGAGATCATCTCCTTCTTCTTGCAATGACAGCAAAAATACCGAGGCTTCAATTACTTACCCTCCTCTATTTCTGTTTTATTCCCTCTCCCTATTGCCATTTCCATGCACTCATGCCCACGCACAGGTTGTAGGAACCAACTAGTATGTTGCTGGGAGGTCCAGACACTCAAATGTGAACTTGCTTCTCTCCCTAGAGGGCTACCAGATTTAGCAAATAAACAGGCAAGATGCTCAGCTAAATTTGAATTGAATTTCATATAAATAGTGAATACTTTTCTTTTCTTTTCTTTTTTTTGAGACAGGGTCTTACTCCATTGTCCAGCTAGAGTGCAGTGGCAAGATGATGGCTCACTACAGCCTCCATCTTGTGGGCTTAAGTTAAGAGCCCTCCCCCATGGCTCAGCCTGCCCTGAGGCCAGTCCTCGTGCATGGCGCATGGCTGCCTTCAAGACATCTCCAAGAAGCCCTCGCTGAGAAGCCCCCTGGTGCACACACAAAATCACGTTGCTATTTAGTTGAATTTCTTCATTGTACTGGTTAAGAAATGGAAGATGTGACTCTCAAGGATTATACACAACTAAAACTGTGTGAACCGGAGATGAGTACCCGGGCAACAGGAAAGTGGGAATTTCTTACCAACCCACGGACCAGGATCCAGCCTCAACGCTTGTGAGGATCCAGCCTCAACGCTCTGCACATCTCCAGTGTGGAACAGCACCATGCGCCTAATGAGTTCTTCTCTGACTGATTGATTGATTGATGACTAAAACACTCAGCACTCCTGGCAAAGCAGTTCTCACACTGTTGAACAAATTATCTTTATGCACTGCAGTCTCTTGAGCTTAGATGAAGGCAAACTCACTGTAATCTTCAGATCATTTAGCAATGCCTTGGAATCATTGGATATGAGAAAATATCCAGGCATGTGGAATAGGAAGGGGGAAGAAAAACAGGACTTGGAGGGACTGTGCTAGTGGATTTCAACTCTATATTTTCTAATCTGAACCAGGGGCAGGCAAACTACTGCCTTGTAGGTCAAATCTGGCCAGTGGCCTGTTTTATCATTGAAAAATACTTTTTCTTTTCTTTTCTTTTTTGTAGAAATGGCATCTTGCTCTGTTGCCCAGGCTGGTCTTTAACTCCTGGCCCCAAGCGATCCCTGACTTTATGGCACTTGCTTAGCCTGGTGTGACAGTGTCTGTCTCCTGGAGGCCAGGAGCCCCTGGTATGCAGCCAGCATGCCCCATTTATAATTGTAGCCCAGCACATGGAAGGGACCCAAGAGAATGACAGCAACGTTGACTTTGCCATTTCAACCCTGAACCTCATTTTATTGTTCCATTAGTATTATCTGGGGGACAAAATTTTCCCACATTCCTTTCTGTTGGTGCCACCATCTCTGTGCCTCCGTGTGCTGCTGACCCGCCAAGCCCATGGCCAGCTCAGCACTCGGATTTTATGTGGTCTCTCAGTATGGGTTCCTTTATTGGCATCTCAAAAAGCTTTTGTGCTTTATCCATAATTGATTAAAGGTTTGTAGCTGTGAATAAAAGATTGATTAAAAGTAACAACAGCAAAACAGCTCTTGTTTCTCTTCACCGTCTGCCTTTCCCCAGAAGAGTCTCCCACCTCCGAGCAGACGGTCCTCGACGTGGATCCACACAACCTCACGAGTTTTCCTTAGACCCAAGAAAGGGAGGCGTGGGGAATGATCGTTATTTGCTGATACTTACTGATATCGCAACGCCAGCAATAAGAATACCATCTGGACTTTATCTGCGGTTGGCGTGTTTCATTTTGCATTTTATGTGATGGGTGCTGGGATTTGGACAGGCCGAAGCTCCCACCCTCGCGTTGCTCAGTATACTGGGAAATGACATCACCTGTGATGGCACTGTGATTAGCAAGGTGAGGGGAGGGGTCAGACCTCAGCCCAGGAGTGGGGTTTGGGGAGGCCCCTGGGGGGAAGCAGTGGCAGCAGCAAGAGCTGGGCTTGGTGTCCCGCTCAGACAAGTGGTAGAGCCAGCAGCAGGATCTGCACTCATGTCCTCTGGTAGTAAGCTCTGCTCTCCGCCGGCCCAGACTTCAGAGCAGTGCTGAAGCCGGGCAGTCCCAAGGCACAGTCACATGTTTACAGCTTCTATTTTTTTATTTTTTTTTAAGACAGAGTTTCACTCTTGTCACCCAGACTGGAGTGACAATGGCACGATCTCGGCTCACTGCAGCCTCCGCCCCCTGGGTTCAAGCCATTCTCCTGCCTCAGCCTCCTGAGTAGCTGGGATTACAAGCGCACGCCAACACGTCCAACTAATTTTTGCATTTTACTAGAGACAGGGTTTCGCCCATTGGCCAGGCTGGTCTCGAATTCCTGACCTCAGGTGATCCACTTGCTTTGGCCTCCTGAGGTGCTAGGATTGCAGGCGTGAGCTACTGTGAGTGACTTTTTTTTTGGAGACAAAGTCTCTCGCTTGGTTGCCCAGGCTGGAATGCAGTGGCATGATCTCGGCTCACTGCAACACCATCTCCTGGGTTTAAGCAGTTCTCCTGCCTCGGCCTCCCGAGTAGCTGGGATCACAGGCACCTGCCACCACACCTAATTTTTCTACTTTTAGTAGAGATGGGGTTTCACCATGTTGGCCAGTCTGGTCTTGAACTGCTGACCTCAAGTGACCCGCCTGCCTCGGTCTCCCAAAGTGCTGGGATTACAAGCGTGAGCTACTGCACCCAGGCACATGTTCACAGCTTCTATTTGAAGGATCTTAAAACCACAGAGAGTGTAGCAGTGCACGCCAGCCCTCTCCCCACCTCCCTTTGCCCACACTCACATTCCTTTCCTTATGCCCAAATCACTGGCTTAGTTAGAAAGACCATTCTATCCTGAGACTAAACGAAGGAAAGGGATGCAGAGTCCACTGGCTTCTGTTGCCTCACATTTGAATAGAGGCTTCAAGCAACAATTACCTACGGGATGTGTCTGAGAGGCACTATAGAAAGGGGCAGAATTATCTACCAGCTTGAGAAATGATACATCTCTCAGGACTTTTGGAGGAGAACCTGCTCCATGCTGCAGGAGCTGTGTGGAGCTGGGCTTTACTGCCAGGGCCTTGTCCTGGATGCTGGAAGGAACCAGAAGATTCAAAATAGAGTCAGGGTCCAGGCCACCAGTGCAGGGCAGGGCACATGACAATCGACATTGCCACCACTGCCACCAGCCCCAGTGCAGCCCTGGGAAGGAGCTTGTTCTCTCCTCCTGGGTGATTGCTGCTCTGCTAGGAGACCGTAAGCAAGAGGAGTCCACCCTGGGCTGTGGGGTACCTGCCCTCTCTCCCTCACAGAGTGCCATAAAACAAAGCAGCATCATGCATCAGCCCGTGTTTCCAGCAGTTTATCAGAGCCTCAGATGTGTGGTGTAGATCCCATCGCCTTTAGGCTCCGGAGAACCGGCAAGCATGTGGTGCCCTGGGCAGGGTCCCAGTTGACCATGATCCCCGTGTCTGGCATCTTTTTTGTGGGTCTCCCCGCCTTTTTTTTGTTTTTTGTTTTTTATTTTAAAATTTATTTATTTAATTTTTTTTCAGATGGAGTCTTGCTCTTGTCACCTAGGTTGGAGTGTAGCAGCGTGATCTTAGCTCACTGCAACCTCTGCCTCCCGGGTTCAAGTGATTCTCCTGCCTCAGCCTCCTGAATAGCTGGGATTAGAGGCACCCACCACCACCACGCCTGGCTAATTTTGTACTTTTAGTAGAGACAGGTTTCGCCACGTTGGCCAAGCTGATCTTGAACTCCTGATCTCAGCTGATCTAACCGCCTCGGCCTCCCAAAGTGCTGGGATTACAGGCGTGAGCTACCGCGCCTGGCCTTTTTTTTCTTTCTTTTTTTTGAGACAGTCTCACTCTGTCGCCTAGGCCAGAGTGCAATGGCATGATGTCGGCTCACTGCAACCTCTACTTCCTGGGTTCAAGCGATTCTCGTGGTTCAGCCTCCCAAGTAGCTGGGACTAAAGACATGAGCCACCACACCCAGTTACTTTTTTTGTATTTTTAGTAGAGGCAGGGTTTTCGTCATGTTGACCAGGCTGGTCTTGAACTCCTGACTTCAGGCGATCCGCCTGCCTTGGCCTCCCAAAGTGCTGGGATTACAGGGGTGAGCCACTGTGCCTACTCCCCTTGGTTTTAATGTGGACGCCTTGTGCTTTCTGCTCAGTATTCCTGGCCCCGGTGATCGCAGGGGTTGTGAATTATGGATTCAGCAGCAACTGTTTTTAATCTCCCATGAACAAAACCAGAGTGTCTTCTGCCCCGGGGGGCTGCGGGTGAGGAAGGGATGGCAGCTGCTGCGATATGGCTGCCTCCGGCTGACGTCAATGCGAGTCATTCCAGGCCAAAGGCTCCACTCAGGAAGCTTGAAAGTGATACTGAAAACAGATTTGCATGTTTTCCTTTCACGGGAACTTGGCTACTCTCAGTTCCACTGAGATGTTTTCACCAGCCTTTGTGCAACCGGTGTGTGGAATGAGCACAGCTTGCGATGCAATTGGAAGGCGACTTTAGCTTTTGTCCTGTGCTGCCCCTTTAAAGTTTATTGAACCGGATTCATGTTCCCAGACCCTGGCGGGCCTGGACTTTTCTGCTCCTCTTAGGAAATAATCTGTCCGATGGTTGCTTTAAATGGAAAAAAAAAAAAAAGAAAAAAAAAACCAGTCTCAATTTGGAATTTCAATGTCCAGGCCAAGATATTAGTCAAAACTTCAAACCATTCTTCTTGCTCCAGCTGAGGCTGCTTAGGGCTGGAAGACTGCATGGGAAAGGGATGAGGCTGGCTTCTGTCCTTTCTCCCAAGGTGGGAGCTGGGTGAGAGGTTTTAGGGCCTGGGACAGCTCTCACCCGAGTAGGTGCATGGGCAGCTGGCTGTGCATCCTTTGGGTCTGGCTGTGGTTGAAAGCTGCCCTTTCTCCTGGCGGGGCTTCTCTGTGGGTCTGCACTTCCTCGAGTCTCTTCTTGATGATCATTTGAGACGCTTTGCTTTAGTCCCTTGGGTCTACCTGGAGCTTTTTGCTGCTGGAGTTTCCGCCTCTCCAGGTGGTCTTATTGGTCAGGCCCCTAGCGGACCCCATGCTGGTTCCCTCTCCGTGTGGCTGCAGCTGGTTCTGACCCTCTTGTGTGGCTTGCCCCGACAAGCTCTGGGAGGGAGGCCAACCCCAACCCAGTGCTTGCTTCTGGTTCTGGCATCAAAGCAGGCAGGGCCAGACATGGTGGCTCACACCTGTAAACCCAGCACTTCGGCAAGCTGAGGAGGGAGGATCACTTGAGGCCGAGAGTTCAAGACCAGCAACCTAGTGAGACCCCATGTCATTACAAAAATAAATATTATTATTTTTGAGACAGAGTCTCACTCTCTTGTCCAGGCTGGAGTGCAGTGGCGTGATCTCAGTTCACTGAAACCTCCACCTCCTGGGTTCAAGCAATCCTCTTACCTCAGCCTCCTGAGTAGCTGGGATTACAGGCATGCGTCACCATGCCCAGCTAATTTTTGTATTTTTAGAGGAGATGGGGTTTCGCCATGTTGGCCAGGCTGGTCTTGAACTCCTGACCTCAAGTGATCAGCCCGCCGCTGCCTCCCAAAGTGCTGGGATTACAGCCTTGAGCCACTGTGCCTGGTTCACACACACAAAAATTTATTTTAAAAAACCACGTGGTGGCTCATGCCCAAAATCCCAGCACTTTGGGAGGACGAGGCAGGTGGTTCACCTGAGGTCTAGAGTTCGAGACTAGCCTGACCAACATGGTGAAACCCCGTCTCTCCTAAAAATACAATATTAGCTGGGCGTGGTGGCACATGCCTGTAATCCCAACTACTTGGGAGGCTGAGGCAGGAGAATTGCTTGAACACGGGAGGCGGAGGCTGCAGTGAGCCGAGATTGTGCCATTGTACTCCAGCCTGGGCAACAAGAGTGAAACTCTGTCTCAAGCAATCAATCAATCAATCAATAAAAATAATAATTTAAAAAAGCAGGCAGTAGTCATCCTGTACATTAGTTCTCTGTGGTTCTCTAAAAAATTACGACAAATTACGATGCTTAACACAGAAATTTATTCTTTCACAGTCCTGGAGGATAGAAGTCTGAAACCAAGATCACGGGGCTGAAATCAAGGTGTGCGCATAGCCCTGCTCCCTCTGCGACTATCAGGAGAATCCCCAGCTGGCTGCTTCCAGCTTGCGGTGTCTGCTGACAACCCTTGGCCTGTGGCCGCATCACTCAGTCCCCACCTCCGCATCACATCGCCATCTCCTCTGCCTTGGGCAAACCTCCTTTTGCCCCTCTCTTACAGGGAAACGGTTAATTGCATTTAGGGCTCATATAATCTCATTTAGGGCTAATCCCAGATAATCTCCCCATCCTGAGATCCTAAATTTAATAACATCGGCAAAGACCCTCTTTCCAAATAAGGCCACATTTATAGGCTCTGGGGTTAGACCTGACACGATTGGGGCTTTCATCAGCCTCCCACAGCCTGACACCCACTCTCTGGATTTCCTGGATGGTAAGGGCGCCAGCCTTCTCTGCCATCAGCAAGAGGGAATCCCAGGGTGAGCTCTCTGAGAAACTTTGTGGAAACCCACAGATTTGAGATGAGGGGAGGCCCCCACTTCCCCTCAGGAAGCACAGCTTTCTCCACAGAGACACCCCTCAGGCAATCTTCTCTTCAAAATCATGTCTCTCAACTGGCCCACTCTTTATATTTTTTGGTAGGGGCAGTGAGAAGGCTCACAGGTTGTGGATCAGGTTCTAGACTATTTCCTATCCCCTTGAAAGTAGCTTGGAACCCAAAGCATCACTTTGAACATTCTGCTACCTTTGCTGTGGAGTTCATAATGGTTGATGCTGTCCAGGGCTGTGTGGGTTCTAAGGCTGTGCAAACTGTGAAGGCTGAAATCCAGCCCACATTCTGCCTGATGAACCTGGTGCCCCAGCCACGGGGTGTCTCATTTGTGGGGAGCATGAGCCCCTCTTGTGAGCAGAGGGGCTGCCTGTGGTTCCCTCTGGGCTCTCCCCTGGGCACTGATCTCATCCCCTTCTCACACAGCCCAAGGACCTGCCAGCGGGTGGCTGGTGATGGAGACGCTGCAACGTGACCACGGAACTCTAGTGATGAATGATGTAAACTCACTTAATCCTCTGGATTTTCAGCGTGCAACTGCTGTGCTGACGTAGCAATCTCCTACTCTGTGGGTTAGCAGATTGTCATTCAATAAGGAGTCAATGCTTGTGTGAACCAAGCAGAGATGAACAAGCTGGTTTAGAAAGAAAATGTACTTCTCATCTTGCAAAACGTGGTCCAGCTTTTAGAAAAAAAAAAAAAAAACAGATTTGTTTGGAAGGTTCCGGAATGTTCAGATAATAAATCCTTTTATCTCCTTCTTCCACCTTAGCAGCAAAGACAAGTGGCCTGTCTGTTGACTGCCAAAATAGGAAATGAAAAATCAGAAGACCTGGCTACATTCTAAAGACGTGGGCGTGCTGGTTCACAGGAAACCCATTTGTTCACAAGGTTACCTGTGAAAACTGCAGTTTATAGAAGAAACTGACAAATATCAGTAAAGATATCATTCGAAATGACAAAGTCATCACAGACTGAGATTGTTTAGGGATCTATCAGCATGCCTTGATTATTTTTTCTTGACTGAAACATTTCTATCCCCCGTTTTACCGCTCCCAAACCCCCACCAATGACTTGAAAGAAAATTTGCATCTTCTCGTATTCACTCCCAACTCATCTTATTTTTGATTCTTGGGTCCATAATGTCACTGGCTCAGATGAGTGAGCCTAAGTCTTTCTTACATGGATAGTCTTGGGGGGAAATGGGGAAGATCTGGGGCAGCCTTGGGGACCAGGGTTTCTTTAGGATTATCAGCCTGAAGACTGTTCCCTTCAAAGGTTGCTGTAACAAAGTACCACAGACTAGGGGGCTTAAATAACAGAAATGGAGTCTCTCCTATTCCTGCGGACTGGAAGTCCAAGATCAAAGTGTCAGCAGGATCAGCTCCCCCTGCAGCCTCTCTCCTTGGCTTGCGGATGGTCCTATTCTCTCTGTGTCCTCATGTGGTTGTCCCCCATGTGTGTCTGTGTCTTTTTTTTTTTTTTTGAGACAGTCTTGTAAGAGCAGGCTGGAGTGCAGTGGCATGATCTCAGCTCACTGCAACCTCCACCTCCTGGGTTCAAGTGATTCTCCTGCCTCAGCCTCCCGATTATAGGCGACCGCCACAACGCCCAGCTAATTTTTGTATTTTTAGTAGAGACGGGGTTTTGCCATGTTGGCCAGGGTGATCTCAAACTCCTGACCTCATGATCCGCCTGCCTTAGCCTCCCAAAGTGCTGGGATTACAGGCGTGAGACACTGCTCCCAGTTATCTGTGTCATAATTTCCTTTTCTTATATCAGTCAAATTGTATTAGGACCCACAGTAATGACCTCACTAAATCTTAACTACTCACTAAAGCTTAAAACTACCCTTTTAAAGACTGAGCTGAGTTCATACCACGGTTTCCCAGGTGTTAGGAACTGTATTGTCCTCCCACCCCCTCCGGAATTCGTAAGTTGAAGCCCCAACGCCTAGCACCTCAGAATGTGTATTTGGAGATAGGATCTTAAAGAGGGAATGAAATTAAAATGAGGCCATGAGGGTACATCCTAATTCAACATGACTGGTGTCTATCTCAGAAGAGGAGATTAGGACAGCCACATGCAGAGGCAAGATCAAGTGAAGACTCAGAATGGAGGCAGCCATCTGCAAGCCAAGGAGAAAGGCCTCGGAAGGAGGTATCCCTGCAGTCACCTTGGTCTCAGAATCCCAGCCTCCAGAAATGTGAAGAAACACATTCCTGTAGATTAAGCCTTGCAGTCTGTGGCACCTGGTATACAAGCTAGTTTCTTCCTTTCCCAGAGTGCTGGGATTACAGGTGTGAGCCACCACACCCGGCCACAACTGATTTTTGTATCCTGATTTTGTGTTTAGAAATCTTGTTATACTCTTATTAACTGTAATATCTTAATAACATATGTATATTATTTAGGGGAATTCCTTTGTAGACATTATGTCATCTGTAACATTAATGACTTGTCTCTTCCTAAACCTCCTGTTATTTCTTTTTCTTGCCTTATTGCATTGTCTGACTTCCTGTGAGACCCCTAGCATAATGTTGAAAGGAGTGGGGTTATCAGGCATCCTCATCTTGTTGAAGGCTCACAGGGAAAGCCTTCAGCATTTCAGCTTCTGATGTTTGCTGTAGGCTTTTTGTTTTGTTTTGTTTTTTTGTAGATCTCCTTTATCACATTAAGGAAAATTTTTGTCTATTCCTAGTTTACTAATTTTTTTTTTTCTAATCAAGAAAGGATATTGAATCCTAGGAAACATCTTTCCTATATCTATAGGGATAACCAAGATTTCTTTCTCCTTTAATTTTTAAAGGAGGAAAATTTGTTTTTTTAGTTAATTTGTTTTTTTAAAGTTAAAGCAGGCTGGCTGTGGTGGCTCACGCCTGAATTCCCAACACTTTGGGAGGCTCAGGTTGGTGGATCATTTGAGGTCAGGAGTTCAAAACCAGTCTGGCCAACATGATGAAACCCTGTCTCTACTAAAACTATAAAAAATATTAGCCAGGCATAGTGGCGGGCACCTGTAATCCTAGCTACTTTGGAGGCTGACGCAGGAGAATTGTTTGAACCCGGGAGGTGGAGGTTACAGCCAGCCGATATTGTGCCATTCTACTCCAGCCTGGCAACAACAGTGAAACTCCGTCTCAAAAAAAAAAAAAAAGTTAAAGCAAACTTGCATTTTAAAATGTAACCCATCATGGTTATTCCATATTAGCTTTTTTATACATTGCTAGATTTAACTTGATAATCTTTAAAAAAGAATTTTCAGCAAGTTTGGCCTGCAATTTGGAGATCTTCCCTTTGCCCTTCCAGATGTGCTTGCTCTTTTTACTGCACTTTGCCCACTGCCCAGCAGGGCTGACCCATGTGAATTTCTTCATCGAGGTCCTGTACCCTCTGGTTGACAGCTGGATCAGGCCAGTGGGGAGCCCTAGCAGGAGACTGGAGGAAGGGAGGACAGTGTGTTCATTTCTGGCTGGTTATATTTTTTGAGACATGACTTGCTTACTCCAACCACTCTCTCTTCTTCTGAGGTCTGGTAAACTTTCTCTTCCCTGGTTCCTATCTCAAGAACAAGATCCCTTGTTGTTCCCCTTCAACCACACATTGTAAATAAATCTTCTCCAAATTATCCTATTTCATTAAAGTTTTTTATGTTTTTTTTTAGAGACAGAGATCTCACTATGTTGACCAGGCTGGTCTCAAACTCTTGGCCCCAAGAATCCTCCTGCCTTGGCCTCCTGAGTATCAACTGAGATTACAGGTACAAGTCACTGTGCCTGACTTAAATTATCCTATTTCAGTATGTATTTCCATTGGTATGGTCACTGATGAAGCTTATAACTTCCCTTGCTTATAATACTGTTGGGTTTCACAATCAAGACTATGAAAGTTTCATAAAAGGGGTTGGAGACTGCTTCTTCTCTATACTCTGAAATAGTATTTGTTTCTTGGTAGAACAGGTTAAAACTTTGGTAGGATTTGTTGGGTCTTTAGTGTTGCATCTTGGCCTTTATTTATTTATTTACTTATTTTTGAGACGGAGTCTCACTCTGTCGCCCAGGCTGGAGTGCAATGGTGTGATCTCGGCTCACCACAACCTCCGCCTCCCGGGTTCAAGCGATTCTCCTGCCTCAGCCTCCCGAGTAGCTGGGACTATAGGCGCCTGCCACCACAGCTGGCTAATTTTGTATTTTTAGTAGAGTCGGGGTTTCTCCGTGTTCATCAGGCTGGTCTCGAATTCCTGACCTCAGGTGATCTGCCCGCCTCGGCCTCCCAAAGTGCTGGGATTACAGGTGTGAGCTACCAGGCCTGGCGCATCTGGAGCTTTAGGGTTGCATCTAAGAAGTCATCACCAAATTCAAGGTCATCTACATTTTCTCTTATGTTATCTTCTAGGAATTTTATAGTTGTGCATTTGTGTACTTTACATTTAGGCCTATGGTTCATTATGATTCATTTTGAGTTAATTTTTTTTTTTTTTTCCCGAGACTGAGTCTCGCTCTGTTGCCCAGGCTGGGCTGCAGTTGCGTGATCTCGGCTCACTGCAACCTCCGCCTCCTGGGTTCAAGCAATTCTCCTGTTTCAGTCTCCTGAGTAGCTGGGACTGTAGGCTACTCAGGTACCAAGCCCGGCTAATTTTTTTTTTTTTTTGTATTTTAGTATTTTAGTATTTTGTATTTTTAGTAGAGACAGGGTTTTGCTATGTTGGCCAGGCTGGTCTCGAACTCCTGACCTCAAGTGATTTGGCCTCCTGAGGTGCTGGGATTACAGGCGTGAGCCATCATACCTGGCTGTGTTATTTCTTTTCTTCTATTTACTTCAGAATTAATTTGCTCTTTTTTCTAGTTTTCTAAAAAGGAAGCTTAGATTATTGATTTTAGGTCTTCCTTCTTTTCTAATATATGTATTCAAGGCTATAAATCTTCCTCTATGCACTACTTTTGCTGCATCCCACAAAATTTGATGTCACATTTTCATCTTCATTTAGTTCAAAATATTTTTATTTCTCTTGAGATTATTTTATTGAATTTTAATGTTTTAAAGTGATAACATTGTGTGTATTTATTGTGTGTAACATGTTTCAAAATATACATAATATATATTTCAATATATTATATTTCTATATATATTCCACTATATACATATAGTGGAATGGCTAAATTGAGCTAATTAACATATATATGCCCTCACAAAGTTATCATGTTTGTGGTGAGAACACTTACAGTCTACTTCACATTTTCAAGAGTATGATACATTGTTATTAACTACAGTCACCAGGTTGTACAACAAGTCTCTTAAATTTATTTCTCCTGTCTAACTGGAATTTTGTATCTTTTAACCAACTTCCTCCCCGCAACCCCATATCTCTTAAGATTTCTTCTTTGAGCCATGTGTTATGAAAAAGTGTGGTATTTAATCTCCAAGTATTTTGAACACTTCCAACTTTCTTTCCATGATTGATTTTTAGTTAAATTCCATTTTAGTCTGACAGCAGATATTTTATAATTTTTGTTTTAAAAAAATTGTTAAGGTGTGTTTTATGGCCCAGGATGGGATCTATCTTGGTGAATGTTCCATGTGAGCTCGAGAAGAATGTATATTGTGTTGTTGCTAGAATGAAGTAGTTGATCGATGTCAATTACAGCCGGATGATGGATGGTGTTATTGAATTCCACTATGTCCTTATGATTTTCTGCCTGCTGAGTTTGTCCATTTCCAATAGAAGGTGTTGAAGCCTCCAACTATAAGAGTAGATTTATCTATTTCTCTCTGCAGTTCTGTCAGTTTTTGTCTCGTATATTTTGATGCTGCTGTTAGGTGCATACACATTAAGAATTATGATATTTTCTTGGAGATTTGACCCCTTTATCATCAGGCAGTGCTTCTCTTTATCCCTGATAACTTTCCTTGCTTTGAAATCTGCTCTGTCTGACATTAATGTAGCTATCCCTGGTTTCTTTTGATTAGTGTTACCATGGTATAGTTTTCTTCATCCCTTTGTTTAATTGTTTTCCTATAGTTTGAATACAATATACGTAGTATAGTTTATTGTTTGTTTGTTTGTTTGTTTGTGGTATTTATCCAGGTTGGTGTTCTCTGAGTTTCCTAGATCTGTGGTTTTGTGTCTGACATTAATTTGGGAAATATTCTCAGTAATTACTGCTTCAAACGTTTCTTCTCCTCCTTCTTCTTCTTCCTCCTTTTTTTTTTTTTTTTTTTTTTTTTTTTTGAGACAGGGTTTCCTCTGCTGCCCAGGCTGGAGTTTGGTGGGGCAGCTGAGCTCACTGCAACCTCTGACTTCTGGACTCAAGTGATCCTCCTACCTCAGCCTCCTGAGTAGCTGGGACTACAGGCACATGCCACCACACTTGGCTAATTTTTGTATTTTTTGTAGAGATGGGGTTTTGCCATGTTGGCCAGGCTGGTGTTGAACTCCTGAGCTCAAAAGATATGCCCGCCTAGGCCTCCTGAAGAACTGGGATGATAGGCGTGAGCCACCGTGCCCAGTCTCAAGTATTTCTTCCGTTTTTTTTTTTCTCTCTTTCCTCTCCTTCTGATATCCCCATTACGTGTATGTTACATCTTTTGTAGTTGTACAACAGTTCTAGGATAATCTTCTGTTTTTCAGTCTTCTCTCTCTTTGATTTTTCATTTTGGAAGTTTTTGTTGTCAGATCCTCAAGCTCAGACAGTCTCTCCCCAGTTGAGTCCATTGAAGGAATTCTTCATTTCTTTTACAGTATTTTTGGGCTCTAGCATTTCTTTTTGATTTTTTTTCTTAGAATATCTATCTCTCTGCTTGCACTGCCTATTTGTTCTTCCATGTTGTCTATTTTATCCATGAGATTCCTCAACATGTTAGTCATAATTATTTAACTGGCCAGGTGCCATGGCCCACACCTGTAATCCCAGCACTTTGGGAGGCCGAGGCAGGCAGGTCACCTGAGCTCAGGAGTTTAAGACCAGTCTGGGCAACCTGGCGAAACTACAGGAAATCAAAAATAAAGAAATAAATCTTAAAATAATCCACAGGGAAAAAACACTTTATCTATGAGGAGCAAAAATAAGAATTATATTTACTTTCTCCTCAGAAACCATGTAAGGAAGAGGACAATGGAGTGAAATACTTAAAGTGTTGAGGAAAAAAAAACCCCAAACACCAGCCTAGAACGCTCTGCCCTGTGAAATTTTTCTTCAAAAGCATAGATTTCTTTTCTTTTTTCTTTTTCTTTTCTTCTTTCTTTCTTTCTTTTTTTTTTTTTTTTTTTTTTTTTTTTTTTTTTTTTTTTTTTTTTGATGGAGTCTTGTTCTGGCGCTCAGGCTGGAGTGCAATGGCATGAAATTGGCTCACAGCAACCTCTGCCTCCAGGATTCAAGCGATTCTCTTGCCTCAACCTCCTGAGTAGCTGGATTACAGGCACGTGCCACCACGCCTGGCTAATTTTTTGTATTTTTAGTAGAGATGGGGTTTCTCCATGTTGGCCAGGCTGGTTGTTAACTCCTGGCCTCAACTGAGCCACCCACCTTGGCCTCCCAAAGTGCTGGGATTACAGGCGTGAGCCACCACCATGCCCAGTCAAAATAAAGACTTTCTCAGACAATGAAAACTTAACCAGATTTGTTGCCAGTAGACTTGCCTTGCAAGAAATGATAAATACTTCAGGAAAAAAGAAAATGATATGGATTAGAAAGTTGAATCTACAAAAAGTAAGAGAATTGGAGAAGGAAAAGTGAAAGTAAGATAAAATTTTATTTTCTTATTCATAATTGATCTAACAGTTAAAAGTTTGTTTAAAATAATAATAGCTCTGTCTGCTGTCATAATAAAATACCATAGACAGAGGTTTAAATGATAGAATTTATTTTCTCTCAGTTCTGGGCCTGGAAGTCTGAGATCAAGGTGCCAGCGTGCTCAGGTTCTGGGGAGGGCCCTCATCCTGGCTTGCAAACGGCCACCTCCTCACTCTGTCCTCACATCGCAGACAAAACAAAAGAAAGCACTCTGTTGTCTCTTCATATAAGGGCACTGATACCATTAGACCAGCACTCTGCCCTCTTGACCTCCTTTAGTCCTAATTACTTGCCACAGGCCCAATCTCCAAATATTATCACATTGGAGATTAGGGCTTCAACATATGAATTTGGGGGTAACACAAACATTCGGTCCATAACACATATGTATAAATGAAATGAATGAAGACAGTAATACAAGAAGTAGGAATGAGAGATTGGTATTATTTTGTTATTATATTTTATTTTTTTGAGACTAAGTCTTGCTCTGTCGCCCAGGCTGGAGTGCAGTGGCGAGACCTCTGCTCAATGCAACCTCTGCCTCCCAGGTTCAAGTGATTCTCCTGCCTCAGCCTCCTGAGTAGCTGGGATTACAGGCACCTGCCACCACACCCGGCTAATTTTTGTATTTTTAGTAGATACAGGGTTTCACCATGTTGGTCAGGCTGGTCTTGAACTCCTGACCTCAAGTGATCTGCCTGCCTTGGCCTCCCACAGTGATGGGATTACAGGCTTGAGCCACTGGGCCCGCCCTGTTTTGTTGTTATAAAGCACTAGCATTATCCATGAAGAGGCATGGTGTTATTTGAAAGAAGACTTGGATTAGCTCTAAACGTACACTGCAAATTCTAGGGCAACCTCTAAAAAAACTTTAAAAAATAATTATAACTGATATGTTAAGGAAGGAGGAAAAAACGCTCCATTAACCCTTTCTCTACAAAAAATACAAAAAAAAAAAAAAAAATTAGCCAGGTGTGATTGGTGCTCGCCTGGAGTCCCAGCCACTTGGGAGGCTGAGGTAGAAGGATTGTTTGAGCTAGACAGGTTGAGGCAGCAGTGAGCCATGATTGTGCCACTGCACTCCAGCCTGGGCAACACAGCAAGACCCTATCCTGAAAAAAAGAAAAAAAGCTACAAAAGGCAGAAAAAGAGTAGGAAACAAAAATAGGAACAGAGAACAAGGGCAATGGAAAGAAAACCACAACAAATATAGTAGATATTGACCCAAATATATCAATAATAACTTTAAGCATCAATAGTCTAAATACCTCAAGTAAAAGACAGAGATTGTCAGAGTGGATCAAAAAACAAGACCCAACTATATGCTGTCTACAAGAAATCCATTTTAAATATAATGATGCATATAGATTAAAAATAAAAGGGGTTGGAGGCAGTGGCTCACACCTGTAATCCCAAAACAATACAAAAATTAGCTGGGCGTGGTGATGTGTGCCTGTAGTCCCAACTACTTGGGAGGCTGAGGTGGGAGGATCACTTGAGCTTGGGAAGTGGAGCCTGCAGTGAGCCCAGATCGAGCCACTGCACTCTAGCCTGGGTGACAGAGCCTGACCCTCTCTCAGAACAAAACAAAACAAAACAAAACAAAACTTAACTAATTAAAATCTCTGGTCTGATATTTCTACTGTCCCTGTCATCTGAATCTGGTTCTGATGCTTGCTTTGCCTTTCCAAATTGTGTGTGTGTATGTGTGTGTGGTTTTTTCTTTCTTTGCCTTTTACTATGCCTTGTATTTTTTCTTGATAGCTGGACGTGATGTATTGGCTAGAAGGAATTGTAGTATAGTAATCTACCGAGTAGCTGGAATTACAGGCGCCGGCCACCACGCCTGGGAGCCCTTGAGGGCAGGCCTTGTTAGGAAGAACAGAATGCTCCAGCATATTTTAAAATGGTTCCTTTTCCTCCCCACTGCCATGAGTAGGTTTTTTCTGTCTCAGTGTGAGAACCTGGTCAATCTCAAGGAGGTCAAAGTCATAAAAGTGTGGGTCCTCCTCTATGACTGGGTCCCCTTGGAGTTTCAAACTCTTAGGCTTGTCCACACAGAGTCCCCAGAAATTTGTCAATTGTAGCTTAGACTTCTCTGCTATGGTACTGTTTCTGCGGAAGGTTCTGCTCATGGGTGTCTGGTTTGGTAGGTTGTGATTCTCTGTATTCGCATATCTGTCTCTTCAACTCTGGGGACAGTGATTTGCCATGTGACATCACTTCTCTGATGGACTTCAGAAGAGTTACTGATTTTTCAGTTTGTTCAGCTTTTTACTTGTTGTTAGGATGGGGTGATGACGTCCAAGCTCCTTCAATGCCAGACGGGAACCAAACAATCGAGAAGTTTTAAATAGATGTCTTTTTAATCAGATTAAGGAATTTTTTGGCTGGGCACGGTGGCTCATGCCTGTAATCCCAGCACTTCGGGAGGCCAGGAGTTTGAGACCAGCCTGGCCAACATGGCAAAACCCCGTCTCTACTAAAAATACAAAAATTAGCTGGGCATGGTGGTACAAGTCTGTAATCCCAGCTACTCGCAAGACTGAAGCATAAGAATCCCATGAACCAGGAAGGTGGAGGTTGCAGTGAGCTGAGATTGTGCCACTGTACTCCAGCCTGGGCAACAGAGCTAGACTCCATCTCAAAAAAAAAAAAAAAAAGATTAAGGAAATTTTCTTTTACTTCTAATTTATTGTTAATAGTTAAGAAACTTTTAAAAAATCATAAATGGGTGTGGAATTTTATAAAATGCTTTTCTGTATCTATGGAGAGGATAATAAGATTTTTTCTTCTTTAACCTTTAATATTGGTGGATTTTAAAATATAAAATCAGTCTTGAATTCCTGAGATAAACTCAGCTTTGGTGTGCTGTGTTTTACTTTTATTTATTATTTATTTTTTTTTGAGACAAAGTCTCACTCTGTCACCCAGGCTGGAGTACAGTGGCGCGATCTTGGCTCACTGCAACCTCCTCCTCTCAGGTTCAAGTGATTCTCCTGCCTCAGCCTCCTGAGTAGCTGGGACTACAGGTGCCCACCACCACGCCCAACTGATTTTTGTATTTTTAGTAGAGACAGGGGTTTCACCATGTTGGTGAGGTTGGTCTCAAACTCTTGACCTCAGGTGATCTGCCCGCTTCGGCCTCCTAAAGTGCTGGGATTACAGGCGTGAGCCACCGTGCCCGGCTGTTTTATTTTTTCAAAAATATGTTATTGCAAAAAAAAATATGCGGTTGGATTTGGTTTGCTAATATTTGCTTGGGATTTTTTGCATATTTATTCATGAATTAAGTGGGCTTAGAATTTTAAATTCTCAAATTCTTCTTGCTTAGGTTTTGTTGTCAAAATCATACTAGCCTCATAACCTGGAGTTGTTGAATTATCCCTCATTTTCTATTTCTTGGTAAATTTTTTAAAAGATTTCTTTGTTCCTTAAGTTTATTCGAACTTTCCTGTAAACTGTTTTGGCCTAGTGTTCTCCTTACTAGAAAATTTAGACTGCTGGCCTAATTCATATTTCCTTTTATTTTGTAATCAGTTTTAGTAATTTTTTTTTCTAAGAATGTAGAAATTTTCAATGCTATTAGCAAAAGTTGTTGAAGCACTCTCTTACCAGTCTATAATCTGCCGTATTTACAGATATCACTTCCTTTTCGTGTTATTTATTTTGCCTTTTCATGTTTTTTCTTCATTATTCTTTTAGAGGTGTTTTAAATGACCCTCTTCAGAGGTTAAAATAATTCGAATAACTCTTTTTTTGTTTCTCTTTATTTGCTTGTTTTTTGTTTCGTTAATTAATTAATTATTATTATTATTTTTTGAGACGGAATCTCACTCTGGTCCAGGCTGAAATGCAGTGGTGTGATCGCAGCTCACTGCAACCTCTGTTTCCCAGGTTTAAGCAATTCTCATGTTTCAGCTTCCTGAGTAGCTGAGATGACAGGAGCCCGCCACCATGCCTACCTAAGTTTTGTATTTTTAGTAGAGATAGGGTTTTCCCATGTTGACCAGGCTGGCCTCGAACACCTGGCCTCAAGCAATCCACCTGTGCTGGGATTACAGGCATGAGCCACTGCACCTGGCCTGTTTCAGTAACGTATACATCTATCTTTGTTAACTCCTCCCTTCTACCATACAGGTCCCTTTATTCTTCCTCTTTCTGTTATATTTGTCTTATATGTTACATATATATGTGTGTGTGTGTGTGTGTATATGCGAAAACTCATTAGAAAATATTACAATTTTTGCTTTCAGTCATCAACATGTTTTAAGGAGCTCAATAGGAGAATAATGTATTGATTTAGATATTTATCATGTCTGTTGCTTTCATTTCTGATGTTTCAAGTTTCCTTCCAAGTGCCATTTTTCTTCTTTCTGATTAACTTTATCTAGCAATTCTTTTTTTTTTTTTTTTTTGAGACTGAGTCTTGCTCTGTCACCCAGGCTGGAGTGCAATGGCATGATCTTGGTTCACTGCAACCTCCACCTTCCAGGTTCAAGTGATTCTCCTGCTTCAGCCTCCCTAGTAGCTGGGATTACAGGTATACGCCACCATGTCTGGCTAATTTTTGTATTTTTAGCAGAGACAGGGTTTCACCATGTTGGTCAGGCTGGTCTTGACCTCCTGACTTCAGGTGATCCACCCACCTTGGCCTCCTAAAGTGTTGGGATTATAGGCCCGAGCCACTGCTCCCGGCCCTAGCAATTTTTTTAGAGAGATCTGCTGGCAGTCAATGTTAGTTTTCCTTCCATTGAGAATGTCTTTATTTCATCTTCCTTTCTGAACAATATTTTTGCTGGCTGCAAAATTGTGGGTTGATAGGTCTGTTTTTTCAGCATTAAAAAAAATGTGCCACTTCCTTTTGGCCTCCATAGTTTCTGATGATAAATCCATAGTCATTTCAATTTTTCTTTCTCTATAGGCATTGTGACACTTTTCTTTTCTTTTTTTTTTTTTGAGACGGAGTCTTGCTCTGCCGCCCGGGCTGGAGTGCAGTGGCCGGATCTCAGCTCACTGCAAGCTCCGCCTCCCGGGTTTACGCCATTCTCCTGCCTCAGCCTCCGGAGTAGCTGGGACTACAGGCGCTCGCCACCTCGCCCAGCTAGTTCTTTGTATTTTTTAGTAGAGACGGGGTTTCACCGCGTTAGCCAGGATGGTCTCGATCTCCTGACCTTGTGATCTGCCCGTCTCGGCCTCCCAAAGTGCTGGGATTACAGGCTTGAGCCACCGCGCCCGGCCTCTTTTCTTTTTTGAGACAGAGTCTTGCTCTGTCACCTAGACTGAAGTATAATGGCACGATCTCGGCTCACTGCAACCTCTGCCTCCCTGGTTCAAGTAATTCTCCTGCCTCAGCCTCCTGAGTAGCTGGGATTACAGGCATGTGCCACCGTGCTTGGCTAAGTTTTGTATTTTTGGTAGAGATGGGGTTTCACCATGTTGGTCAGACTGGCCTTGAATTCCTGATCTCGTGATCTGCCCGCCTCTGCCTCCCAAAGTGCTGGGATTACAGGTGTGAGGCACTGCGCCCGGCTTTGTGGCACTTTTCTCTGATGGTTTTAGAGATGTTTTCTTTGACTTCAGTTTTCAGAAGTTTGCTTATGATGTGTCTTGGCATTGATTTCTTTGAATTTAGGATGAATTCAAAGATACATTTCTTTGAATTTATCTCTAAATTTATACAGTTTGCTAAATTTGGGAGTTTATATATAACTTTATGGTGTCACTTTGCCAAGCTCCTTCTTCTTCGTGATTTCTTTCACCATGTTGCCCAGGCTGGTCTTGAACTCCTGAGCTCAGGCAATCCACCTGCCTCGGCCTCTCAAAGTGCTAAGATTAGAGGAGTGAGTTACCATGGCCGGCCCCTTCTTCAGGGCTTTCTTATACTATGGGGCTCATCTTTCTAGTCCTCTTGCCAGAAATCTGGGCTTTCATTCCTCTTATCTGCAATGCATCTCCTATGAGTGGACCATGTCTGGGGCCAAGCAGCAGGAGGACTGGAGAGGGGAAAATGGTCAACTTTCTGCCAGCTCAGCAGTAATCTGAATTCTTGTTTTCTCACTTATTCTGCCTGCTGCTATTTACTTCTTCTTCTTCTTTTTTTTTTTTTTTTGACAAGGTCTCGTCGCTCTGTCACGTAGGCTGGAGTACAGTGGCACAATTACAGCTCACTGCAGCTTTGACCTCCCTGGGCTCAAGCAATTCTCCCATCTCAGCCTCCCAAGTAGCTTGGACCACAGGCATGCACCACCACGCCTGGCTATATTTTTTGTATTTTGTAGAGATGGGGTTTTGCCCTGGTCTTAAACTCTTGAGCTCAAGCAATCTGCCCACCTGGGCCTCTCAAAGTACTGGGATTACGGGTGTGAGCCACAGCTCCCGGCAGGCTATTTACTTTTGTTTTTTTGAGATGGAGTCTCTGTTGCCCAGGCGGGAGTGCAATGGCGCTATCTTGGCTCTGCAATCTCTGCCTCCCAGGTTCAAGCAATTCTCCTGCCTCAGTCTCCCAAGTAGCTGGGATTACAGGCATGTGCCACCATGCCTGGCTAATTTTGTGTTTTAGTAGAGACAGGGTTTCTCCATGTTGGCCAGGCTGATCTCAAACTCCTGACCTCAGGTGATCCACCTGCATCAGCTTCCCAAAGTGCTGAGATTACAGGCGTGAGCCACTGCATTTAGAATCCTCAGCTTCTCTGTGCATTGTGTTCTGGCATTTGGTGGGAGAGACAGGATGGAATGTGGTTACTCCATCTTCCCTAGAGCTGGAATTTTAGAGTAAGTCTTTGTAAACAAAACTCTCAGTTGAGGGCTTTGAGGACCACCAAATTTCCAGCTTGAGTTATTTAGGGCCAATAGAGCAGATAAGAACAGCAAACTCACATGTGGGCTGGCTTGAGGTTACAGATTCTCAGGGTACGTTTTTCCCTTTTATGCTATGCCAAGCCTTAAGACAGCAATCTTCTCTGCAATCCCTGGTCTAATTCACCTTTCCACTAAGAGTATGCTAGCGTCGGCCGGGTGCGGTGGCTCATGCCTGTAATCCCAGCACGTTGGGAGGCTGAGGCGGGGGATTGACTGAGGTCAGGAGTTCCAGACCAGCCTGACTAACATGGTGAAACCTGGTCTCTGCGAAAAATACAAAAATGAGCCGGGCGTGGTGGCAGGAGCCTGTAATCTCAGCTACTTGGGAGGCTGAAACAGGAGACTCGCTTGGACCTGGGAGGTGGAGGTTGCAGTGAGCCAAGATTGTGCCATTGCACTTCAGCCTGGGCAACAACAGCAAAACTCTGTGAAAAAAAAAACAAAAACAAAAAAAGAAGAGTACACTAGTGTTACAGGAAGCTCTAGGTGTTTCTTATTAGACTCCCCACTCTCCATCTTATCTCCAGTTTCCTGCACTTTTCAGATTACTGAGCCTGACCAATGTCTTCAAGGTAAACATTGATTTTGGTGCTCTCTAGGTAATTAATTTTACTTAAATATTTTCAGATTCTTGACTTTACTTAGTATTGCCCTCTCAGTATTCCTTAGTTTCTTGGTTGTCTTCAACAAATTATTATTATTTAAAAAGTAGTTTGTTCAACATTTTGGGTTGTTTTCAGCAATTGGATGTGTCAGCTTAGCAGTCTACCATATTGCTGGAAATGGAAGTCTCTAGAAACGTGCTTTGAGTTCCCCATCATGCTCATTATTTTGCTAGTCTTGGAAAAGGTAACTTTATGAATGTGTGCTGCTTTCATTAAGAGATTTTTCATTTTAATATGTTTATTTAATTTGTCTTATTTGAAACCGCATTTGGAGATGATAATAAAATACAGTATTTTTTAGACTTTGTCTATTTATCACCTGTATTTATCTTTACAAATGTAGCCAACACTGAATGCCTGATATGCAAATGAAATAAGATATGCGAAAGTACTTTGAAAATGGTAAAGCACTGTATACATGTAATATGTTATTATCTAAATAATCGGAAGTCTTTTTATATTGGATCAGATCATGGATTACTGGTGAGGACTCAATGGAAAAGAAAATTCACAACAAATGCCTAAGTAGAAGCCCCAGAGGCTAACGAGGACCAGGTGTTCCTCACCTGATGCCCAGCACCTCCTGTCACAGGTTTCAAGGAGCTTCTGCAAATCAACTTGAACTAGAGTTTCTTACAAAGCAAGTGGAGGGAGACAGTTAAGCAAAGCATTCCTTGGGGCTGGGCGTGGTGCTCAAGCCTGTAATCCCAGCACTTTGGGAGACCGAGGCAGGTAGATCACCTGAGGTCAGGAGTTCGAGACCAGCCTGGCCAACCTGGTGAAACCCCATCTCTACTAAAAATACAAAATTAGTAGGGCGTGGTGGCACACGTGTGTAGTCCCAGCTACTCAGGAGGCTGAGGCAGGAGAATCGCTTGGACCTGGGAGGTAGAGGCTGCAGTGAGCCAAGAGCACTCCAGCCTGGGTGAGACAGACAAAAAACAAAAAAATTCCTTGGAAAATTGAATTGCTGGATTTGATTTCTGTACAGTCATGACTCTGGTCTGTTTAAAAGGTGTTTTACAGTTTGTTGACAGTGATGGGAGGATGTGCTGATGTGTTATTTGTGGGATTTACAGAGTCTGACATCAGGAAGAAAACACGTGTTTCCATATTTTGGACGCTGTTTCTCATTGGCTCCTCCATGGTGGCACAACTACATTTTATATCTCAGAGGACTGTGAAGTTGGGCATTCTCTGTGCACCTTACTGAAACTCACAGAAAGCACAGGGTTTAGAATGGTTAGGAACGCAGGCTTTGGAGGCAGCCACCCCGGGCTCATTCTCTGGCTCTACCGGCTTGAGCTATATGACCTTGGTGAGTTCCTTCCCCTCTCTGAGCCTGGTTTTCCTCACCTGCAAATGGAGATCATCATCCTCAGTTCCTGTAGCTTTGGTGAGACTTCAGTGAAACCAGCCACAGAGTGCGTAACTCAGTGATTGGCACATAGGGCCCTTTCAGTAAGAAACGACCCGTCTGTCATCCTCATGCTGTCTTCAGGGCAGTGATTCTCAACCTTGGCTGATCATTAGCCTCACCTCGGGAGCTTTGAAAAACTGTGGCTCAGGCTCACCCAGAACCATCATGGCAGAATCTCTGGGTGTGCCATCAGGTTGAGACCCACTGTGGGGCCCACGGAGGAGAAGAGCAGGGCTGTCAAGGCTTGTGTGGAGATGCTAACACTCCTGCAGGAGCCGCCTCCACTACCCAACCGGCTCACCCTCCACATGCTGGTCTCATGGGGGCTCCAAGGCGCAGAGCTGCTGGTGGGGGAAAAGCCTAGTGTGTGCCATGGCCTTGAGGTTGCAGGGGCAAGGATGACTTAAGGAAGCAGAGGAGGGCCACGGAGGCTGTAGGGCAGAAGGTGGGTGATATGGTTTGGATATGTGGTCCCATCAAGATTGCGTGTTGAATTGTAACCGCAATGTTCGAGGTGGGGCCTGGTGGGAGGTGATTGGTGGGAGGTGGGTGGATCCCTCATGAATGGCTTGGGCCATCCCCTTGGTAATAAATGAGCTCTCGCTCTCAGTTCACATGAGATTTGGTCGTTTAAAAGGGTGTGGCACCTCCCTACACTCTCTCTTGCTTGCTCCTGCTTTCACCATGTGACGTGCCTGCTCCCGCTTTGCCTTCTGCCATGATTAGAAACTTCCTGAGGCCTCCCTAGAAGCCAAGCGGATGCCAGCACCATGCTTCCTGTACAGCCTGCAGAACCGTGAGCCAATTAAACCTCTTTTCTTCATAAATTATCCAGTCTCAGGTATTTCTTTATGGCAATGTAAGAATGGCCTTAACACAGTGGGTGAGAGAGGCCCATGGTGAGACAGGAGAGGTCTGTGGGTGCACCGTGGGATTTATGTTCATAGGATCACTCTGGCTTCAATGTGGGAGGAGAGTCCGAAGGGGAAGGAGGCTATTGCTGTGTTCTCGGTGAGACTGGCTGTGCTGGCTTAGTCTAGGAATCCATGTGGAGACAAGTGGACAGATGCAAGGGCCATCCTGTGGGTAGAGTGGACAGGACTTGTGGGGAGTTGAAGGGGCCAGTGAGGACTCAGGTAGACAGATGCCATGCTTGGACATTTGTCTTTTCCAAATCTCATGTTGAAATTTGATCCCCAGCACCACCAGTGGGGCGGTGCTGGGAGGTGGGCCCTCGTGGGAGGGTTTGGGTCACGGAGGCAGATCCCTCGTGAACAGCGTGGTGCCATTTTTGTGGAAGTGGATTGGTTCTCAGGGGAATGGATTAGTTTCCATGAGAGTGTGTTGTTACAAAGCCAGGATGCCTCTCAGGTTCTCCCTCTTCACACGTATCTGCTGCCTCTGTGACCTTCTCCACTATGTTTTGACCCAGCACCAGAAACAGCACAAATACTGGCATCATGCATCTTGTACAGCCTGCAGAACTGTGAGCTAAGTGAACCTCTTTTCTTTTCTTTTTCAGATGGGGTTTCGCTCTTGTTGCCCAGGCTGGAGTGCTGTGGTGCAATCTTGGCTCATTGTAGCCTCCGCCTCCCCAGTTCAATAGATTCTCCTGCTTTAGCCTCCCGAGTAGCTGGGATCACATGCGCCCGCCACCACACCCGGCATTTCAGTGGATTTTTGCTCCATAATACTCAAAGGGTGGCCTTAGTGTCCAGACCTGGTAACTCAGCATATTCCAACCTCCTAAATGCAGTGACCGGCTAAACAATGAGGTTAAAGACACGAACTGGCTCAATGAGACCCCAATCCCAGTGCTTTTCTTAGAGCTGCTGTTCTCTGGGCTGCTCAGCAAGGATGTGAGTCCGGGGTCGCTGCCAGCTGTTTTCCTTCCTTGGGAGGGGACAACTTGCCTAAGAATAACACCAAATGATAAAAGCAGAGACAGGCACTTCAGAACATTGTCTGAGCTGTGGGCCCAGCCGTGATTAAAATCTATTCCCAGACTTCTCAGCATTGGAGCAGTTTGTTATTTTTATTTTAGAGACAAGGTCTTGCTCTGTTTCCCAGGCTGGAGTGCATTGGCACAATCATAGCTCCCCACAACCTCAAACTCCTGGGCTCAAGTGCTCCTCCTGCCTCAGTCTCCCTAGTAACTAGGACTACGGGCATGCCACCACTCCTGGCTAATTTTTTAAATTTTTTTTTGTGGAGACAGGGTCTCTCTATGTTGTCCAGGCTGGTCTCGGACTCCTGGCCTCAAGCGATCCTCCTGCCTGGTCCTCCCAAAATGTTGGAATTACAGGCATGAGCTATTGTTCCCAACCTTCCAATTTGTTATTTTTTTCCTAAGCTATTTGTCACCAAGCGCTCTGATGAACACAGCTCTCTTCACATGACCACAGGGTCTCAGAGTGTTCAGTCTAACCACTGGAAACAAATATTTTGTTGGACTCACTGCAGAACAGTGGACATAACTGAAAAATCAAGGGCTTTGGCGTAAGACAGGATTGATTGGGTTTGAAACTTGACCCTGCTGCGTGACACAGTGTGTGATGTTGGGCAAATTTCTCTAATACTCCGAGCCCTTGAGCTTGATCACTTGTGCAGTATCATGCTCTGATTAGAACACTCTTGTCTATTGGATAAACCTTGAGTGTAGGAAGTTTGAATATATGAGCACATTCTCTTCATGCAGAATTAGTTGAGTCTTCTGCCTCTGCATTAGAATTGTGGTCACTGTGATACAGTATGAGGGAATGACCTCCAGAGAGGTTAATTGGCTTCTCCAAGACAGAGCACATTTCTGTAGGGCCAGGCTGAGGGGTTTGAGTGAGGAATCCTATAGCTTTGGGCACTGTGAACCCTCACCAAGCATGCCTGCCCCCAGCAGCAGGCAGGGCGTGTGAGAGCCTCTCCCCCCGGGGCCAACCCTCTATGGTTTCTGACTGGAGCCCCCCCCACCCCTCCCCCGAAGGCTTTTTTCTGGATTGAAGAAATCTGTCCACGGTGAAAGTTTCGTGTAGGCTGACAGAGAAATCCCCTTCCTCGTGGTGCCTGCTGACTTTGAGAAGCAAGCAAGCCAGTGGGGAGGAAGTGTGGGAAAGGACACAGATGAGCGTGGGGTCTGGGCAGAGCAGACACTCTGGGGCTGATGGTGACAAAAGCCAACAGGTGGAAGCAGTGCGTGGGGAGGAGGATGTGTAAGAGGAGACCGCAGGGTGTCCGGGGTCAGAGGCTGCCACAAAAATAACCTGTATCCGGACCAGGGATGGCCAGGAGTCAGTTTTCCAGATTTCACAGCAGCCTCCTGCCCTGGTGGCAGCCCCCAGGGCCACCTCTCCTGTTTATTTTGTACTGTAATGACATGCAATCAAAGAGCTCTATGGGCCCGGCACCTTGGCAGAAAAGTAGAGTTGGGAGATGGAGTGTGCAGGAACCATGGGAACAAAGCTGCTTTCAGGCCAGTGCTAGCATCTATGCTTCATAACCTCTGAGAATGAAAAACAAACACCCTCAGTTGTTTAAGAGCTATGTTGCATGACTAAGGCAGTGATTTTCAAATGGGGATGAAACTTCACTACTAATGGGTTCCAGTGACTTCAATGGACTAAGAAAAGAAGACTTGTTCCCAAGGTCCGCATGGCTGCCGGGGAGGGCTATTTATTATCATCTAAATCATCTAAATCACAGTGACCCTGTGAAGCTGTCCCAGGCGGAGTTGCGTAGCCTTAGTTGTTTGTCGGCTGCTGTGGGATCTGGTTGACTTGCCACCCTCGTCCAAAGATTCGAATTCATGACAGGGCTGTCGAGGTCTAGAAGCTGCTCTGTAGGGTCCCTGTGGGCTCTCCACAGCTCTCTGGTATTTTTCCACAGTTTCCTGAAATTGGATTCTCCCAAGGCCTTTTCTGGCCTTCCACGATAACAACTAAAGCAACATGCTTTCCATCCTTGTCGTGAGAGGGGAGTGTCTTGGTGAGGAACTTGTTTCTGGTTTTCAGCTGACATCTTCCTTTCCTCTCCATTTCATTCCTGTTACTTCTATAGTATGGATACTGCCTGAGTCCTAATCAAATAGTTCCTCTCTCTTTCTGTGGCCAGCTCCTGCTCACACGCACAGCTCTGGCATGTGATATCCATCCAGCTCTGGCAATGTATTCCCCCGCAAGGCTGTCACTTACTCATTAATCGTCTTTGTTGCTTTTCTCTGAATTTTCTCCGAGTTGATCTCTCGTTTCCTGGACAGAGGAACACAGAACAGCTGCTGCTTCACAGGCTTAGTACAGAAGAGGGCTCTTCTGTCTGGTCACAAAATCGTCCTTCTCCTCCCAAGCACATCGTGGTGACTGCACCTGCGGCTGCATGGAAATGCTATCAGCTTCCAGGGAGCTGGGTGTAAGCTGGGTCTGTCCGGAACTCCTTCCAAGCAGAGGTTTTTACGTTTTTTCAGAATTAAAAAGGGCTTTATTATGAAAAGAGGGTCCCTCACCTTATAAAGCAGGCTCCTAACAGGGACGAAGGAAGTGCTGTTCGGAGAAGGAGAAAGTATTCAGAGGACCTGCGCTCCTTCTGCAGGAGACATAGAGTACGCCTGCCACCCGCCTCCAAGTCAGGACCCCGGGGCTGGAGACTCATGGGTCCAGGATAGCAGGGGACGGACAGAGTATAGGGCCTCCCTCTACTCCTTACAGTTTTCAAGTGAACAAACAGAGGCCCGAATCATTGGCATAGTTTACCTTTGCGGCAGGAGCCTGGTATAATAAAGCAATCAGGGCCCGAGAATCAAAGGGCTGGTGTCATCCACTGGCTATAAGATCCTGGCATGTGCTTTAACTTCTTTCCATCTTAACAAATTTCAGTGAAGATGAAGTAATAATAATAACAATAACAGTAATAATGCCAGTGAAAAAGAAGCTTCCACTCCCGTCTGTCTTCGGTTTGGCGGGACCTAAAGGGTGCCCACCTGGCCTCAAAGAACAGGAATGGGAGCTCTTGCTCCCATCCTTGCTGGGTGTCCAGGATTCTAATAAGACTTCCAAGTGTCTGGGATGCTGTGGGGTGGCCGAGCGATTCGCACTGATGTTGTTGGGGGTACTCAAAGCACTGGCAGGATGCTGATCCTACCTGGGGGGAGACACTGATGGTCCTGCTCCACGGGGAACAGAAAAGCCAGCCAGTGAGACCTCACGTCACAGCCCTGGAGGAGTTCCAGCTGGGGGCAACCCTTGCCCCTGCGAGCAGGCTTCCCTTTCTGTGCAAGATGTAGTACTGTGGTCCCATCCACCCTTTGGGCACTCAACTCCCTGGCGTTGCTGCTTGTCACCTGGCACTGGCTCCAATACTTAGAGGCCCCCAACCATCTATAGGTTCCCAGACCTGGTGACAGAGTCCCTTTAACACATCTGAGTTCACTCCTTCTTCAGACTGGATCCTCTTTCCACAAAAGCCCTGCTCCTACCAAAGTGGCCCCTATGCCCATAGGTCCACAAAGACTTGTCTTCCTGGAGGACAAAGAGGGCCTGGTCTACAGCAAGGTCAGGGAGGGACAGCGTTTTCATTCCTTCCGAGTGCCTCCCCATCCCCAAGGAGAGACAGAGAGCTCTAGCTAAGTGTGTGCACTGTGTGAGTCACACCAGGCTGGGCTATCCTGACCTCACATGGTTTTTGGGAGAATCGACTGAGATCATGTAGGTAAAAATGCCTCTCAAGCATGAAAATGTGATACAAATATGAGCTGCTATTGTTTCCTCAGTATGAAAACACTTTTTTAAAAATTTGAACTGTATTTATTTATTTTTTGAGACAATATTTTGCTCTTGTCACCCAGGCTGGAGTGCAATGGCGCAATCTCGGCTCCCTGCAACCTCCGTCTCCCAGGTTCAAGCAATTCTCCTGCCTCAGCCTCCTGAGTAGCTGGGATTACAGGTGCCCACCACCATGCCCGGCTAATTTTTTTGGTATTTTTAGTAGAGATGGGGTTTCGCCATATGGTCAGGCTGGTCTCGAACTCCTGACCTCAGGTGATCCTCCTGCCTTGGCCTCCCAAAGTCCTGGGATTGCAGGCATGAGCCACCACACCTGGCCCAAACTCTTGAACTCAGGTGATTCTCCCCCATCTGTCACCCCCCAGCCTCCCAAGTAGCTGGGACCACAGGCATGTATGCACCACCATTCCCTGTTATTGTTTTAATTAGTTTTATAGAGATGGGGGTGGTCTTGCTATGTAGTCCAGGCTGGTCTTGAACTCCTGACCTTAAGTGATCCTCTCCCTTGACCTCCCAAAGTGTTGGGATTATAGGCATGAGCCACTGGGCTCGGCCTGAAAACACTTAAAGGGAGAGTGGCCCAGAGCTCCATCCCCTGCAAAGAATTGCCGCAGCCAAAACTATCCTTGCATTTGCTAGGCATTTGTAGGGCTGGTCACAATAGAATTGGGACCTACTTTTAAGAAGCAGCGTGTGTGATAAAACAGGAAAAGTGTTATCCTTTCAAAGTGAATACTGCAGGACATTGCTGCTCAATCCTCTTTTCTCCCTTGCCCGGGCGTGGGGATGCATGCCATCAGTCTCAGGATAACGGATTATCGTCCTGAATAATACAAGATTCTCTGAACATTGCTTCATGCTGTGATGTAATTGCATTGTTTGATGTAGGGGGGGCCTTCTTTTTTGTACTTGGACATCTTTGCTATTTAGAGGAGTAGACCTTTTTGTATGGCATTGTTTATAGTGGAATTTGATTTACAGGACAGAAAAAAAGATTTGTGTGTAGACTACCATTTGTCTTTTTATATTATCTCTATTTTCTCCTCTCCGTGATTTTAAAAGATTTGTCTTGCAATACCTGACTCAGGTCTCACAACCAGTCATTTCAGAGCTATGCTCAACTGGCATCTCCCAAACATGCCCTTTCTTCTAGATAGTTTGCTTCTTTCTGGTTATGGGATTAGTGTCTAGACTGGGGATTCATGGTGGCTTTTCCTTGCCACATACTCCATCCTCTTTCCATCCACCGCCTCTCATGCCCAATTCTCACAGCCATTCCTTGAATAAATACGTTCTGTCTCTACAGCAGATTCTTTATCCCCTTGATGTCCAAGGAAACTGATTCACCACACTGAGGTTTCTGTCTGGGAGCTGCTTCCAGACAACCCAAGCCATGTTCTAGCCTGCCGGTGGGATCTGGGTTTGAGTCTGGTCCTTCCCTTTCTTTGTTTTGCTTCATTTGATCTCCCTTTGGGATGCAGTCTCTGCCTCTTTCTGTCCCATGATTGCACACAAGCCTATGCCCAGCCTTAGCTATAATCCAAGAGAAACTCTTGGTCAGGGCAATGCAAAGCTTCTAAAACTTGATGGGAGGTGCTCAGGCACATGTAACTCTTGAATCAAGCATGCCCAGGCCAAAGGGCGAATATGTGGGCGTAAAGTCATGTGGTTTCCCGTCTCAAGTTAATGTTATTCAACAATCTTGGTGGCATTTTTAGGGGCTTTGATGGTGAAAAGAGAAGCATTTTTTCCAATTTAGGAAAATAACCACTCAGTTCTGCCTGGAATTAATTTTCCTTGTTCAATTATCTTCAATCAAATGGCATTGTGAACGAGCTTCTGTGAACTTGTTTAATTCTTCTGTTGTGTTTTTGTGGGTTTTTCCAATATTCAGAAAAATATTTCATCCTTTTAAGAAGTCCTGACAAGAAGTTATAGGGAATTAACAGGGACCAGCTTGTAAAACAGACATGGACCATTCATCATGGGGGAGGGCACTACTGACAGATTTAGGAGCCCTGCTGTAAAGAGAGAACCACTGTGTTCTCCATTTTGTGGAGTCAAGATCTTATATCAAGACTTGATATATACTAGAGCAGCTGGGAGTTCAGAGTCCTCTCTCCAGGGTAGGGGGAGATAGTGACAGCAAGACATTCATAGGTCAACAGACAAATATTAAGGAGACAATTCATTCTTTCCACAGGCATCTAGTAGCACGCTTGGGAAGAAGAACTCAACCCTTTCTCAGGCAGTATGGTGGGACAGAGCCTCGACATTCTTTGATTCTTTTTCTGTTAAGACATGGCGTCTGTGTTCCTCCTTTTGCCAGGCTTGAGACTACTTTGACCTGTAAATTGTCGGGGAAGTGACGCTGTATGTCTCCTGAAGCTGGGTCTTGAAAGGCAATGTAGATTCCTCCACGTTTGCTGGGACACTTGCTCTTGGGTCTCTGTAACCAAGTAAGAAGTTTGAATGCCCTGAGGCGGCCATGCTGTCAGGAAGCCAAGCCACATGGGGAGGCCATGTAGAGACCTCTGGTCAGCATTCCCAGTCTTTGAGTCAGCTGAGCTCTGATGCCAGACACAGGAGTGAACAAGCACTTGGAGGATTCCAAACCCTAGCTGCCGAGTCACCCCAGCCTTTGAGCCTTTCCTGTTGAGGCCCTAAACATTGTAGAGCAGAGACAAGGCATTTTTTCTGTACCTTGTCCAAATTTCTGACCCACAGAATTTGTGTGCATAGTCAATGGCTGCGACAAGCCATTAAGTTTTGGGGTAATTTGTTTTGCAGCAATAGAAACTGAAAAAGGAACCTATGAATAATGGAAAAATAAAGCAGATTAAGGAGTTAGAGAGTGAGAGCGGTGGGTTTGGGGTCGGAGGTAGACATTTTGGATAGGGTGTCAGAAGACTTCTCTGAGGAGCTGACATTCGAGCAGAGAGTTGAACGATGTCAGCATGCAGACATGCAAACATCTGAGGGAACATGTCCTGGTCGCAGCGAAGAGCAAATGTAAACGCTCTGAGATGGGAGTGAAGTTACTCAAGGGATAGCAAGGTGGCCTATGTGCCTAGAGCTCCTGGAGTGAGGTGGAGAGTGATAGGAGATGAGGTGCGAGAGGGAGACACATGTAGGGCTTTATTGGTCATGATAAAGGGTTTGGATTTTGTTAAAAGCCAATGTGAAGTTTTGAATAGGGGTATATGCTCCTCACTCACTCCCTCATTGATTTTACCCAGATTCCATATGCTGATCTTTTCCAAACATATATTTCTAACCCAGACCTCAGCTTCAAACTCTAGATTCTTTATATAGCTGCTTACTCAGCTCTCCATATGGATTATGAATAGACATTTAAAACATAGTATGCACAAACTACTAGCTTATTCTTCACTCCCAAACCACTGCCTCCCACAGTCTACCCAATATAATCAATGGCAACTTCATCCTAGCTGTTCAGGTCTTCTGACATCCCATGTTTGATCGACCAGAAAGTCCGGTTAGCACTGCCTCCTATCAGTTCTCCTTGCTTCCATCCTCACCCTCTTTCCATCTGTTCTCCTGGCACAAAGTGTGACTGTTGAGAGGTCTGAGGATGACCTGGTTTTCTCTCCCTTCTAAGCAGTGTGCTCTTCACTCCTGGATGTCTGAGGGATTTTATATTTTTCTTTAAAGTCTAAAAATGTTATTAGAATGTATTTTGGTGCTGCTTGTATTGGGGTGATTCTGACTTTATGTAGTCTCAAATCTTTAGAAATTAATTTCAGAAAAATTCTCCCACTCCATTGTAGTTTTTAGCTTGTGTTCTTTTCCTCACTTTGGTTTTCTCTTTTGGGGACTCCTTTTACACAAATGTTGGATCTTCTTTGTCTGTCTTCTGTATTTGTTAATTTCTCTCAAATCCCTCTTAATTCTTTCTTCATTTATTTTAATATACCTTTTTTTTCTTTATACTTTCTATTTCTCTTAAGGAATTATTCACTGGATTTATGCCCTCTTCCCTTCTTTTAATTTAACAATAATATCTAACATGATTTAAGAAAATTCCTAATACTTCCCTGAATTTTATCATTTTACTTCTCAGTTTTTCTTGCTCTAATTTATGTTGGTCTTTTAGCTTGTTTTGAAATAAGCTGTGGATTTCACTCATTTTGTAGGCATGTCTTTATGATCTGTTTTATGGTCTGTAGGGATGTGATTCTGTAATTTTATCTTTTTTCCCTAAATAACTATATATTATTTAACTTTAACAGTTTTCTTTCTTTTGAGACGAAGTCTTGCTCTGTCACCCAGGCTGGAGTGCAGTGGCATAATCTCAGCTCATTTCAATCTCCATCTCCCAGTTTCAAGTAATTCTCCTGCCTCAGCCTCCTGAGTAGCTGGAATTACAGGCACACACCACCACACCGGACTAATTTTTTTATTTTTAGTAGAGATGAGGTTTCACCATGTTGGCCAGGCTAGTCTCAAACTCCTGACCTCAAATGATTCACCTACCTTGGCTTCCCAAAGTGCTGGGATTACAGGTGTGAGCCACTGTGCCTGGCCTTTAATAGTTTTCTATTGAAAATTTTAATATAAACTAGTTTCTGTGAATCTCTGGAAGATACAGTACTACTTGGCTTTTTTTTTTAAGCCTCACTGCTCTAAAGTTCTCTCTTCTGTTGTTTTCACAGTGTTTAGGAATGTAGTGCCTCACTTTTTGAGGTCTCCAGGCTCTGTGTTCCTCTTACCTCCTTTTTATCCTTTCCTTTGTCTCTTTCTTTTTCTCTTGCCCCATGTGTTGCTCAAATTGGGTCCTATTCCTAGAAGTTTCTTCTCAGTGTGAGG
The DNA here is from genome assembly GCF_001698545.2 of Rhinopithecus bieti. NCBI lineage: Eukaryota > Metazoa > Chordata > Mammalia > Primates > Cercopithecidae > Rhinopithecus > Rhinopithecus bieti. Next base: position 4,127,298 of record NW_016824383.1, read on the forward strand.
CTTTGTCACAGAAGGAGTTTTGGTTGGTTAGTTTTTAGAATTTATGGGACTTTCTCAGACAGTTCTAGCCTTTTCAGACCTTTACTGCTGACTCCTTGAACTCACCCAGTATATGAGTGGGCAAAACCCTTCCTGTTTTAGCTCTTATTCTCAAATTGACTCTCAGCATTCCATTGAGTCCTCATGGGTATTGGGGGATTCTCAGGTCTGTCACATGTGTCGGCTCCGCCTTTGCTTCCTTCTGTACAGATGTTAATTCTACGCAGAGCTGGGATCTGTTGGTGGTTTCGCTCCATCCACTTGTATTTTGGAAACCATGGGGATACTTTGTTAGGTAGTTTTGTGACAAATATGGCAAATGGATTTTTGGTTTTGCTCTTCTTTAGTACTTGTACCAACTTTTTGTTTTTTTTCTTTTGAGACACAGTCTCATTTTGTTGCCCAGGCTGGAGTGCAGTAGTGCAATCTCAGCTCACTGCAACCTTGACCTCGCAGGTTCAAACGATTCTCCTGTCTCAGCTTACTGAGTGGCTGGGATTACAGGCACATACCACCACACCTGGCTAATTTTTGTATTTTTAGTAGAGACAGAGTCTCACCATCTTGGCCAGGCTGGTCTCAAACTCCTGACCTACCTTGGCCCCCCAGAGTGCTGGGATTACAGGCCTGAGCCACCACTCCCGGCTGTACTACCTATTTTTGATGTTAGTATTTGGGGACATTAAAAAATTATGTGATAGGCATCATCTCAGAATATTCTTCAGTCTGTATTCAATACATTATCTAGAGTGGCACTATTAAAATGTACATCATCAGGTCATGTAACTCTTCTGGGGAAAATGCTTTAATGGCTCTCCATACCACTAGAGCAAAAGCTTAAGTCTTTACATTGGTTTGCAACGTGGTGTGTAATCTGACTTTCTCCACCTCCCTTCCCCGTTACTTCTCTGAACTCATTTCTTCCTAACTCTCCCCTATGCTAATTTATTTATTTATTGAGACAGGTTCGCAATCTGTCGCCCAGGCTAGAGTGCAGTGGCAGGCCTCCCTTTCTTATGCTGTGTAGCCACACTAGCCTCCTTGCTATTTCTGCAGTACGCCAGGAACGGTTCTGTCTCAGGGTGCTTACACTTGCCATTCCATTGGTCTGTAAGTGTCACCTTCCCATTGAAACCTTTCCTGGTTGCCTTATTCACAACTGGTACCCCTCCCAACACCATCTATCCATGCCTCCTCATTTCCTGCTTCATTTTTTGCTGAGTGTATCACATCATATATTTTATTCATTAACTTATTAATTTCTCAAATGTCAACTAGAATGTAAATTCCACAGAGGAAGATATTTTGGCCAAAATTAAATTTTGTTGAAGAAGTGAATGCATGAGTGAATATATTTCAAAATCTTTTGGTTTCATTGTGGAGAAGAGCAATGTGTAGAGAGACATAAATAGAAGGGGGAGACCAATTAGGGGGGTAACACAATAATTCAGGTAAGAGATTGTGGTGGAATTGGAGATAAGTCATTGAATTTGTCATCTATTTTAAAGGTAGAATAAGCAGACTTGCTAATTATCAACCTGAGTTGGCAGATGCTGCTTCATTGTTTGATTGTTAATTATCATGACATGTGGGCATAAAAATGACTTGATGACTGTAAGAACCATAGTTCCTGGTCCCCATAAACTCTTAGTTTTTCATCGAATAATCTACCAGATGTGGTATGGCTAAGGGAAACCCAAGAATGTCCAAGGGAGAAGATGTTTTAGAGGTGGAAATAAGAAAGGTATTTCAGTAAGAATTTTCTGCATACTAAATCATCCCAAGGCTTAGTGACTTAAAACAACAATGTAATCCCAGCACTTTGGGAGGCCGAGGTGGGCTGATCACGAAGTCAAGAGATCAAGACCATCCTGGCCAACATGATGAAACCCCATCTCTACTAAAAATACAAAAATTAGCTGGATGTGGTGGCAGGCTCCTGTAGTCCCAGATACTCAGGAGGCCGAGGCAGGAGAATCGCTTGAACCCAGGAGGCGGAGGTTGCAGTGAGCCAAGACTGCGCCACTATACTCCAGCCTGACAACAGAGACTCTGTCTCAAAAAACAAACAAACAAACAAGAATTGATTATTTTCCTGATTGTAAGAGTTGTCTGGACAGTTCTGCTGGTTTTGCTTGGGCTCACTCACTCATGTGACTGCATTTAGTTGAGTGCTCAGCTGGGCCGGAAGACCTGAGATGGCCTCTCTCATGTGACTGGCAGCTGGTTGGGGGACCTCGCTTCTCCATCTGCCCACCCCTCTTCCAGTGGGCTAGATCAGCTTCCTTAGATGGCTGTCTCTGGGCCACATTCCGAGAGGGCAAAAGTGGAAGTGGCAAGGGCTAGCCTTGGAAGTCACACACTGTTACTTCTGTTAAATTCTACTGGTTGAGGCAAGTCCCAGGCTAGCCCGGATTCAAGGGGTAGGGACACAGACCTCAACTCTTGTTGGGAATAGCAGCTAAGTAATTGCCAAGGGATGTGCTTACCAAGATAGGAAGAATTTGTGGCCATATTTTACAATTTCTTGTAGCAAGAAACCAACATTATTGGATGTTTACTATGTTCCAGGTACTGTGTAGGTACAACACATATATGAGTCCATTTAATCCTCATGGCAATCCTGGGAGGAAGGTCAGTGAAGCAAGAGAGGTCCAGGGACAATATGGCCTTGCAAAGGACCCAGAACCAGTGAGGGGAAGGCTGACATTCAACTCCAGATTGGTTTTGTTTTCATTTTCTCTTCCTCTTGAATGCTGAGACTGGTCCAGCATCTGTGACGCATGAAAGAGGGATTCAGTTGGCTTTGCTAAACAGTGTTTTCCTCTCCCCCGCCCTTCTTCCCTCCTTTTCAGATTTAATGAATTTCTGGCCTTCTTTGAAGGTTTTCTGGGTCACATGCTTTCTAGTTGCTATTGTGGAATAGTACATGAGGCCTAGTTTTGCTCGTGGCAGATCCTGCTCTCTGGACACAGAGTTCCCGGTGGAGCAGGCTAATCTGGGTTGCTGGGTTGGTCGATGGTCTCCCATCCCACCAGACTGACCCTTCTGTCCCTGGGGTTGTCAGGGATTTTCTTGGCTGCAAATTCTTGCCCCAGTGGAGGCAGCTCTGAACAGGCCAGCAGGAGCTAGCAGGCCGGCAGGAGCTAGCAGGCCGGCAGGAGCTAGCAGGCCGGCAGGAGCTAGCAGGCCGGTGCATTTCCTAAATGGCCAGAAGGGTCCTTTTGAAGGCTTTTCTTCATTTTCCTGAGTGTGGCCACCAGTGGAGTGTCCTGGAGAGCCCCAGGGGTGCAGTTCAGCAGCAGGACAGTCAGTCCTCCATCGGTGTGGAGATGGGGTGTTCTGTGTGTGGACTGACCCTCTGGCATTGTTGTTCCTGTTCAAACATTGCCTGTTTCTCTAAGGGGAAACATGAATATTGGCTTCTCCTTTCTGGGTTGGAAGTGGAGCATTTCACCCCTACCCTACTCTGCTGGTTCATTCTGTTCTAGTTGTCTGGCTTTGCCCGGGGGGAGAGGCTGCCGACTGGTGAAAGCACCCTCTGAAAGCAAGATTTTTGTTTTCTACTGTCTTCTGACCTTGGGACGGGTTATGATAGTCCTCAAAACACTCACAAGCATGGTTTCCATGAGAGCCTTGCAACATTCCCTTGAGCCGGGCAGGGCAGGCAGCCATGTGGACGTTTCAGAGATGAGGAAAGCGGGGCTGTGGCCAGACTCTTTGTGGCCAGACTTTTTCTGGCCAGGTTGTTCTACCTGGCTCTCTGGCTCGAGTCTGTCCAGCTTTCAGTCCTGCTGGTCTGTCTGCATAGGGGCTGCTTCTAGAAGACCAGGCGAGAGGATGTGGGCATGAGGGAGGAGCTGGGGTGCACAGGAAGAGCAGATGGCCTGTCTCTCTCCAGTATCTGCTAGTCACTACCTGGAAACCAGCAATGATGATGTAACCACAAGCATTGTTCAGTGATGGCTGCCTTCCTTGTGTGGGTGGGACCGCAACACCGCCTGGGCTGGGGAATCCCGTTGGTGACAACACAGCGTCCTTTTGAGCTGACGCGGCAACAGATGCCCCAGACCAGCTCTGCGTCTGACAGCATCTCTGTGAAGCATGTGCAGGGGACAGCAGACATCAGAGCTCTCCTGTAAATCACCTCCGCAAAGGCTCTTTGTGGTCGATTCACTGATGACTCATTTATAATCTGGTTTCAACATTGTGAGTCAAAATGCACCACTTTCATTAAAAATAACATTCACTGGGGTCTAACGGCTTTCTTTTTTCTGTTTTTTACTGTACTGTGTGGTTTCTGGATGGGAAGCTGTCAGATGGCAGGCGAGGCGTTCCGAGGGACTTAATTGTGCAACGACTCAGGTGTGGATTGAGCAAATAGTCCCGAATACCTACTGTGGGTCCTGCAGCCTTCTGAGCTGTGGGAGTGTGCAGGTAGTCAGTGTGGGTGTGTGTGGGGGCGTGTGCAAGTGTCTCTGTCCTTGAAGTATCGGGATCACCTGGGATGGTTGTTAAAAATACAGATTCCTGGGCTTCACCCTTTATCTCTGAGGGTGGGGCATTGTCAAATTCCTCAGGAACTTTTTAGGTGCAATAGAGTCAAGAGTCTTGACTCTGGGTGAGAGAGAATGGGAACTCCCTTCAAGCAGACCCTCCCTACAAATGGAGCAGCCAGAGGAGAGGCAGGCTGACTGCAAGGCTGAGAGGGGTGGATGGAGGAGATGAGAGAGGAAAAGGCAGGGGCGGGGGAACACCCGAGGAGCGGGCCGACAGAGTGCCCACGGGGAGTGCACTAAAACCTAAAACCCCCGGCTTGATGCAAAGAACCCACAGTCTTTCTGGTTTGGGGACCAAATCTTGGGCATCCCCTATTTCCTTGGTTAAAAAAATTAAACATACAAAACAGTTTAGTGGGCATTCTGCAGGGTAAAAAGCCCCTGCTGCGTGGCCGCATCTTTACATTTTATGCTCTTTAGCAATGTTAGAAACTTCACTGGGAAAAGCACTTTAAAAAGATAGAGTTGAGGGGATGGGACGTGGGGCGTTATTGTTGAATGGGTACAGACTTTCAGTTTTACAAGTTGAAAGTGCCTGGAGATGGTTAGTGAGATGGCTGCACAGCATTGGAATGTATGTCACACCACTGAACAACGTGCTTAAAAATGGTTAAGATGGAGGCGGGCATGGTGGCTCACATGTGTAATCCCAGCACTCTGGGTGGCGGAGGCAGGCTGATCACTCGAGGTCAGGGGTTATGAGACCAGTCTGGCCAACATGGTGAAACCCCGTCTCTACTAAAAATACAAAAATTAGCCAGGCATGGTGGTAGCGCATGCCTGTCATCCCAGCTACTCGGGAGGCTGAGGCAGCAGAATCACTCGAACCCTGGACATGGAGGTTGCAGTGAGCTGAGATCACACCACTGAACTCTGGCCTGGGTGACAGAGTGAGATGCTGTCTCAAAAAAAGAAAAAAAAGGTTAAGATGGTACATTTTCTGTTATGTATATTTACTACAATTTTAAAATATTGGAAAAAAAGATACAGTTGAGTCTGACTTGGGTGAGTCTACAGGCCCCCTACTGATGTTCTTAGCAGCTCCTGGGAAACTACCCTTTGTTTCAGCCATCTGTAACTTGATTTGTTGTTCAGAAGTTCGCCGAGACTTCTCCATGCAAGGCCAGGTGTAAGTTTAACCTGAGCCATGTGGGTCCTCCCACCTTCCCTCCTCCGATGGATCTTCTCTCCAAGGGCTCTGGTGCCCAGGCCCTCATAGCATGGGAAATCAGAAGGGATGGTTGGGAGGGAGGCTTGGCATGGAGGGTGAACATTTTGCTAGAGATAGTCTTGCCTTCATGGAAGGCCATTATTATTCTGCGTCTGCCCCCTGCCATGGTCCAGCCACCTGAGCCTTCCTGAGCTCCTGGCTCTCTGTTGGAATCAGTGCCCAATGCCTTCTTGCAGCACCTCCACAGACCTCGCCTCCTTACCCTGACTCCTCTCATTCACTGTTTTCCAGACTACCCCCAAGCCCTGCCTGTGGCTACCTCCTCCCTCCATAGCATCCCTGCTCTGCCATGGCTCACCCATTTGGGACAAGACCTTCGTGTGGGGCCTCAAGATGTAGGCAGGTGTCTGCTCAGTGGCCCAACTTTTGGTTGACACCTGCAAATGTGTCTAAAACTCATCTCAACCTCTTCCCCAACAGCAGTCCCCTCTTTGATCCCACCCCCAATCTGCTCTTCTCTCAGCATTCCTGAGAGTTTCTGTGAGTTGCCCCAGCCAGAAACCAGGGTGCCAGGCATTACTCTTCCCGTTCGGTTCCCAGCTGCCACCAGCAGTGCCTCCCTGGCAGCTCTAGAATCCCCACTGCCTGTGGTCTAGTTCATGCCTCCATCACTTCTTCTCTGGACCACTGCAGTAGTCTCCTAAGTGACTGCAGCAGTCTGAATAGTGGCCCCAAAGATATCAAGTGCCAATCCCCGGAAAACAGTGAATGTTACCTTACGTGGGAAAATTTTTGCCAATGTGATTAAGAAATTAAAAAAAAATCTAAAATTGTGGTAAAATATACAACATCGACTTGAACAGTTTAATCATCTAAGTGCAGAGTTCAGTGGCGTTAAGTATATGCCTATGTTGTGTGACCATTTTTGTCTTGCAGAACTGAAACTTTGTACCCATTAAACAACAACTTCCATTTCTGTCTCTCCTCAGCCCCTGGCAATGACTCTTCCACTTTCTGTCTCTATGCATTTGACTACACTAGATGCCTCATATTAGGTGGAATGAGGCCACGCACAGTGGCTCACGCCTGCAATCTCAGTACTTTGGGAGGCTGAGGCGGGAGGATCATTTGAGCCCTGGAGTTCGAGACCAGCCTGGGCAACTAGTCAGACTTTGTCTCTACCAAAGATTTAAAAATTAGCCAGGTGATATGGTTTGGCTGTGTCCCCACCCTAATCTCATCTTGAATTGTAACTCCCACAATTCTGAAGTGTCGTGGGAGGAACTCGGTGGGAGGTAATTGAATCACGGAGGCAGGTCTTTCCCGTGCTGTTCTTGCGATAGTGAATAAGTCTCACGAGATCTGATGGTGTTAAGAATGGGAGTTTCCCTGCACGAGCTCTCTTTTTGCCTACCGCCATCCACGTAAGACGTGACTTGCTCCTTCTTGCCTTCTGCCATGATTGTGAAGTCTCTCCAGCCTTGTGGAACTGAGAGTCCATTAAACCTCTTTCTTTTGTAAATTGCCCAGTCTCAGGTATGTCTTTATCAGCAGTGTGAAAACGGACTAATATACCGGGGTGGTGGTGCACACTTGTGGTCCCAGTTACTGAGGAGGCTGATGTGGGAGAATCACTTGAGCCCAGGAGTCAGAGGCTGCAATGAGCTAGGATCACACCACTGTACTCCAGCCTGGGTGACAGAACGAGACCGTCTCAAAAATAAAATGAAATAAAAAGGTGGACTCATACAGTCCTTGCCCTTTTGTGACTGGCTTATTTCTGTAGCATATGAGAGAATTTCCTTCCTTTTAAAGGCTGAATCATATGCCATTGTGTGTATATACCACATTTGTTTATTCAGCCGTTGATGGACATTGTATTACTTTCACCTTGTAGCTATTGTAAATAATGCTGCTGTGAACATGGGTGTACACATATCTCTTTAGACTCTGCTTTCAGTTCTTTGGGGACTATACCCAGGAGAGGAATTGCTGGACCATATGGTAATTCTATGTTTAAATTTTTTGGAAACTATCATCCTGTTACATAGACTGTACCTTCTCACATTCCCACCAACAGTGTACAGGAGTTTAAATGAAGATTTTGAGACGAGAAGATTATCCTGGATTATTCAGGTGGGTCCTAAATACCATCACAAGTGTCCTTACAAGGAAGAGCCAGCAGGAGATGGGACACACAGTAAAGGTGACAATGAAGATGCAGATGGAGATTGGAGGGATGCAGCCACAAGCCAATGAATGCCTGCAGCTACCAGAAGTCACAGAGAGCTCCGCTAGAGCCTCTGGAGGGAACTTGGCCCTGCCAACAGCTTGATTTGAACTCAGTGAAACAAATTTCCAACTTCTGTCCTCCTGGACTGTGATGTAATAAATTTCTGTTGTTTTAAGCTACCGAGTTTGTAGTAATTTGTGACAGCAGCCACAGGAACTAATACACAGATCCCCCAACATCCACACCAGCCTCACACTTCTCCAACTGAAGGTGCAGTTCCATTGTTCATTTAGAATTGCAAATGGGATTAGGGTGCTCTTTTGTTTGAGTACTTTCAAACATTTCCCACTGCTCCTGGCATGGTGACAGCTGCTCCTAAACAGGTGCTAAGACCTTTAGTGCCTGAGGACTGCCTGCCTGCTTCAGCACAGCTCACCTGGTGCTCCATGCTTTAGTGCTACTATTTTCTCTTTGTTCCTTAAAGACACCGTGTCCTCTCTTGGGTCTCTTCTAGACCTCACAGTGCTGTTCTATGAGTAGCTGCACCTCTGTATTCTTATTCCCTAATCTCCCCTCTAAGGTTTGGCTTTTTTTTTGTTTTTCAGGAATAACTCCGAATTTTCCAGATCTCAGCTGGACTGTGAGTGTCCCCCTTCTGGGGATGCCCTCCATGCCCTCCAGATGACTCTGGACATGGGGCATTACAATGCCCCATGTCCCCATAGCTCCTGGTGCCACCCATCATCATGTGCCTCCTGCTTTGTGGCGGGTGCTTGTCTATGTGTCTGTCTTTTCTGCTGGACTGGGAGCCTCCTGGAGGCAGCGACTGCCGTGTTCACCTCTCAATCCCCCGTGTCTAGTACAGAGCCTGGCCCATGGTGTGCACAGACCAAAAGTTACTGGCTAAATGACTGAGCAGATGTGGGAAGGGAATCTCACTCCAAGACAAACAAGGAAGATGTCAGAAGCCACACTATATATCCTCCAAGGCAGGCGATTTTTTCTATCAACTAAGAAGCATGCGACACCATGCTGGGTGCCAGGAGTTGGTAGCACAGCTGGAGGAGGTTCAGGATACTTTTGGAGCCAAAGAAACCACCTGAGCACTGCTCATTGTTTGCCAAAGGATTGCCCTAGAGTTGTCACACAGATGTTACAGGTCATCTTGCCCTTGCTTTGCATCTATGCTTAGTACATTATCATCCACCATTGTTCCCACCCCCAAACAACCTGACATCTCTCTCTCTCTCTCACACACACACACACATCACACAACATATAAAGTATTTTTTAAATTAAAAAATTAAACTGAAGTCAACACACATAACATAAAATTTACCACTGCAACCATTTCTAAGTGTGCAGCTCAGTAGGGTTAAGTGCATTCACATCGTTCGGCAACCATCACCACCCATCCATCCCCAAAACTCTTTTCATCTTGCAAAACTGAAACCCTATACCCAGGAAACACTAACTCCCCATTCTTTCCCCACCCTCACACGAGCCGCCCCCTCAACCACTCTTCTACTTTCTGTTTCTATGCATTTGACTACTCTTGATGCCTCACGTAAGTGGGATCATACAGCATTTGTTCTTTCGTGACTGGCTTATTTCACTCAGCATAACGTCCTCAAGGTTCATTCACATCGTAGCATGTGTGGGAATTTCCTTCTTTTTCAAGGTTGAATAATATTCCATTGTATGGATAGACCACATCTTGTTTATTCATTCCTCTGACAATAGACACTTGAGTTGCTTCTACCTTTTGACTGTTGTGAATAATGCTGCCATGGTACACATGGGTGCACAAATACCTCTTTGAGACCCTGCTTTCAGTTCTTCTGGGTATATACCCAGAAGTGAAATTTTAGGATAATGAGAATTCTATATTTAATTTTTTTAAGGAAGCTTCATGCTGTTTTTCATAGCAGCTGCGCCATCTTCCATTTCCACCCACAGTGCATGAAGTTTCCAATTTCTCCACATCCTTGACTCCCAAAGCGTTGATGGGTTTTGTAGCTTCTCCTGAATATTTCTTGGTGGAGGTGGGAGGAAGGTGGTCACATTCCATATCACATCAAAAATGTTTTTAAATATGTTCTTTAAGCAGCTCTCTTTTCCTCTGGGATTCTATTTCAGAACACAGATGGTTCCTCTTTTCCATTCCACTCCTTACCAGTAAGATCTCCTTGCTAACCTCATCACAACAAAGAACATCATTAATTTAATTATTGTTTCAGTTAATTTATTTTTATTTTATTAATTTATTTGATTTCAATTAATGTATTTTTGAGGGCAGGCACAGTGGCTCATGCTTGTAATCCCAGCACTTTGGGAAACTGAGGCAGGCAGCTCACCTGAGATCAGGAGTTCTAAACCAGCCTGGAAATGTGGTAAAACCCCGTCTCTGCTAAAAATACAAAAATTAGCCAAGCGTAGTGCCAGGTGCCTGTAATCCCAGCTACTTGGAAGGCTGAGGCAGGAGAATTGCTTGAACCCAGGAGGCAGAGGTTGCAGTGAACTGAGATTGCGCCACTGCACTCCAGCCTGGGCAACAGAGTGAGACTCCATCTCAAAAAAAAAAAAGTATTTTTGATTAAGTATTTGCTCATGTGGTTCAACATTTAAAATGTCCTAAAATCTCCCTTCTAGACAGTCCTATATCCACCGAGTTCCATTCCCTGGAGGCCACTCATGTATTGCTTCCTTATTACATATCTGGAGATACTTTATAGACATAAGATAGGAGACAAATTGATGAGTGGTAACATGAACCATGAAATATAAAAGTAATAATAGGTAAGCACCAAAAACAGAACTGAAAGTATACAGACAAGGAAAATCAGATAGGTCTGTTTAATACCAGCTGAGAGCATGAGATAAAATGGAAAGTAGCCACCTGGTTCTTTGCATGATTTGCATCACAGATACATAATATAGGTTGCACACACCTGGAAGAAAGGCAGATTGCATTATGGCAATTACCAAAGCAGGACCATGGGACAATCTGGGGTGGATAAGGGGGCAGTGGCCTAGGACGACATGAGCAGAATTTTTGAGTATCCTGAGTGGAATTCTGGGCAGACTCAACAGAGGGTTTGGTGTTTGGGGGTTTGGCGTTTGGATAAATATCTAAATCCAAGCATGCACATTTGAGACATCTGGGATACCGCAGACCTGTTTTCTCACTGATTTGATAGGTTACCAATGTAGACATATTGGTTTTAGAAGGGTCACCATGCTTCCCTGCCGTTGATTGCGTTGGGAGGATGAGGCCTGGGCAGGGCTGGAGTGATACATTCCTTGGGTTGTGCTTCTCAATACTTGCTTTCATCTTCTTTTCTGGTATATAGCTAGTCCCTCTATCTAGTGGAACCATGGGCTGGTTTTCAGCAAAGGAACATGAGAGGAAGTGATTATCTCAGTTGATTTTTTGCTGTTAGAATATCACAGACTGGTAATTTATAAAAAGCGGAAGTTTATTTGCTCACAGTTCTGAAGGCTGGGAAGTCCAATGTCAAGGAGTGGCAGATTTTGGGATGGTGCCTTGAGCACTGCATCCTCCAGAGGGGAGCAACACCTTGTCCTCACATGGCCCAAGGCAGAAGGGCAAAGAGAAAAAAGGGGGATGGACTTATCCTTTATAATAGCATTAATCCTACCTGTGGGAATAGAGCCTTCAGAGCCTAATCCCTTCTTAAAGAGCCTACTTCTTAATACTGTTACAATGGTAGTTAAATTTCCACATGAATTTTGGAGGGGACAAATATTCAAGCCATAGCAGTGATATTGCCATGTGTAGACTAGAGCAGTCCCTTGGGAGACTGTATTCCAGTGTCACCAACCACTGCTCCAAAAGAATCCAAGTTCTTCACCTTTATACTCTACTGTTTTCTCTTGGTTGCCTCCACAAATCATATCCACCATAAAATAATAAGTAGTTATTATTTATTTAATCACCAAGGGCAATAAACAGTCAATAAACTGTCCCCATGGGCAACCTCAAAACTGTCAGGATGATAGCACCATTAGTGGAATAAGACTATAGCTTTCAAAGCTCTTCATCCCTGTGTTTTGAGTCCTCTTTGATTTATTTAGAGATACCTCCCTGCTATGATTTGAATGTGTTTCCTCTTTCATGTTGAAATTTAATCCTTGAAGTGGCAGTATGGAGAGGGGGGCCTTGAAGAGGTGATTGGGCCACGATATCTCTGTCCTCATGAATGGATTCATCCATTTGTGGATTAGTGGATTAATGGATGATCATGGGAGTGAAACTGGCGGCTTTATAAGAAGAGGAAGAGAGACCTGCGTACACTAGCATACTCAGTCCATGTGATGCCGTGCATCGCCCTGGGACTCTGCAGAGTCACCACCAGCAAGAAGGTTCTCATTAGATGTAGAGCCTTGACCTTGGACTTCTCAGCCTCCATACCATAACTGTAAAAAAATACATTTCCCTTCCTTCCTTCCTTCCTTCCTTCCTTCCTTCCTTCCTTCCTTCTTCCTTCCTTCCTTCCTTCCTTCCTCTCTCTTTCTTTCTTTCTTCTTTTTTTTTCTTTCAGGTTTTGCTCTGTCACCCAGGCTGGGCTGCAGTGGTATGGTAATATCTCACTGCAGCCTCAACGTCTTGGGCTAAAGGTGTTCTCCCCACCTTAGCCTCCTGAGTAGCTGGGACGACAGGTGTGCACTACCACACCCAGCTAATTTTTAAATTTCTTACTTTTTTCGCAGAGATGGGGTCTCCCTATGTTGCCAAGGCTGGTCTTGAATTACTGGCCTCAAGTGTTCCTCCCGCCTTGGCGTCCTAAATTGTTGGGATTATAGGCATGAGCCACTGTGATTGGCTAAAATTCCTTTTCTTTATAAATTACCCAGTTTTAGATATTCTGTCATAAGCAACAGAAAATGGACTCAGACACTCCTCCTTCACGAGGACCCCTCAGCTATTTGTAATTTATGCTAGTAGATGGAAGGAATGCAAATTCCTGGTAAGTCTTGAGAAGTACAGGTGGTGAATTCTAATTCAAGATTGACAACTCAGGACTCTGGATTTACACTTTCTCACATACCATTAGCCAAGTGTGGTGGTGGGCGCCTGTAATCCCAGCTACCTAGGAGACTGAGGCAGGAGAATTGCTTGAACCCAGGAGGCAGAGGTTGTAGTGAGCCAAGATCATGCCACTGTACTCCAGTCCACTGAATCCTGACTCCAGCTCTAGGGTGGTAGAGTCTGTGTGCTGCTGTGTGCTGTGGCTGCTGTGGGCATCTCACTCTCCCCATCCCACCCCACCGTCTACCCTGGCTTTCTCTGGGCCTCATTGGCCCATCAGTCAGGGAGACTCATCACACGCTATCATTGTAACATCAGTGTTGAACAGTAATCGAAACCCAAATAGAGATCTCCCCTCTGCTTAAAAAACATTCTAATAATATTCCAAGGTCAGGGCCAGCAGTACAAAAACATTGTACTCATTAATGTGCACAAATGTATTGAATGTACATGCTTTATTTTGACTCAAATTTTCCAACATGGGTCTAACTGTGAAGAGCTGAAAATACTTTTTTTTAGTTTTGCACATTTTTTTTTTTTTTTTTTTTTTTTGAGATAGAGTCTTGCTCTTGTTGCCCAGGCTGGAGTGCAATGGCATGATCTCGGCTCACTGCAACCTCTGCCTCCCAGGTTCAAGTGATCCTCCTGCCTCGGCCTCCTGATTAGCTGGGATGACAGGCGTGTGCCACCACGTCCAACTAATTTTGTATTTTTAGTAGAGACGGGGTTTCACCATCTTGGTCAGGCTGGTCTTGAACTCCTGATCTAGGCTTAAAAAACATTCTAATAACGTTCCAACATACACCCTCCTAGGCTTCCCAAAGTGCTGGGATTATAGGCATGAGCCACAGTGCACAGCCTAGTTTTGCATTTTTTATGGATATAGAATATTTATACATCTTTATGGGGTAAATGTGATATTTGGATACAAGCATACAATTGTAGTGATCAAATTATCATGTGTAGGATACCCGTCACCTTGAACATTTATCATTTATTTGTGTTGGGAACCTTTCAAATCTTCTCTTCTAGCTATTTTGAAATGTACAATATATTATTGTTAACCATAGTCACCTTACTGTGCTATCAAATACTGAAACTTATTCCTTCTATCTAACTGTATGTTTGTATCCACTAACCAGGCTCTCTTCATCCCTTCTCCCACCTTTCTTAGCCTCTGGTCTCTATTATTCTACTCTCTTCCTCCACAAGACCAACTTTTTTTTAGCTCCCACGTAGAAGTGAGGTCACGTAATACTTGTCTTTCTGTGCTTGGATTATTTCATAAAATGAGCTGCAGTTCCACCCATGTTGCTGCAAATGAAAGATTTCATCCTTTTTTATGGCTGAATAATATCCCATTGTGTGTGTGTGTGTGTGTGTATATATATATAAATACACCATATTTAAAAATTCAGTCTAGATGAATATGCGTTGCATGAATTCAGGCTTCTGGCAAAAGCATTTCATGGGTAGAAACATTGAAGGTTGTCCAGTTGGCAAGTGAAGGACAGAATAATTTTATTCGGGGCAGGACACTGGTGTGTGTGTGTGTGTGCGTGTGTGTGTGTGAGAGAGAGACACTGGAGTATGACAAAATGTTTCCGAAGCTCAGCTCACGCGAGAGAACACCTTTCTCAGTATTTCCGGAGGTCTTTGAGTGGGTTTGGCCTCACAATATCCTTACATGAATCTTGGGGCTCCTGTCAGGTTTTGGAAGTCTGTTTCAAGCCGTGATGATCTCTTTTTGTACTTTCTGCAGAAGTTGGAGACCAAGGCTGATCTTGCTCTCTATTTTCTTTTCTTTTCTTTCTTTCTTTCTTTTTTTTGTTTTTTTTTGAGGTGGAGTCTCACTCTGTCGCCCAGACTGGAGTGCAATGGCGTGATCTCAGCTCACTGCAACCTCTGCCTCCCGAGTTCAAGTGATTCTCTTGCCTCAGCCTCCTGAGTAGCTGATATTACAGGTGCCCGCCACCACGCCTGGCTAATTTTTGTATTTTTTAGTAGAGACGGGGTTTCACCATGTTGGCCAGGCTAGTCTCAAATTCCTGACCTCAAGTGATCCACCCGCCTCAGCCTCCCAAAGTGCTGGGATTACAGGCATGAGCCACCACGCCTGACCTCTATTTTCTTTTAATTAAAGTCCAATTGAAAGTTGTCAGTGAAGTTATAAAACTGATACATGCAGGATTCTAGAAAGAAAAGAAAATACAAGCAAGCAAAGTAAGGATTCTTCTTCTTTGTTTTTTTTCTTTAAATGATGTTTGGCAAGACTGGCTTAATTTATCATGAAATATCGGAATTGTCTTTTAATCTTCCCATGAAAACCTGTGTACTTTGGGACTCAGAGTCACATGAATCTTTGCTTGGCAGGAATGTAAATGTTTTAAGAAGGCTGTTGTCTTTTCAAGTTTGAGCCACAGCAGAAGCAGGAGGGCCTGTAGACGAAGGCTGGGTGGGGCCTGCTAATGTTCTGGGCAATTTCTAACGCTGACAAGACACAGATACCTCCCTCCCTTCCCCTGGCCCAAACATCTCCTGTCACCTTCAGTAGACCACAGGCTCACAGGGGCCGTGGAGAGAATGCTCCCTTTTCCCTGTTTTGGCCACTTTGTCATGGCCGAGGGGCTGGAGGAGGTCCCCAGTTGAAGCCCAACCTATGGTTTACACCATGACGATTCCTTTGTCCCTTTCTGTGTGGGGTCAGAGTATGGGAAAGGGACACTACGCTCCTCTGTGAATTTTATTTATTTAATTTTTGTTTTTTTGAGAAAACAAAAATTATGGTTTACACCATGACGATTCCTTTGTCCCTTTCTGTGTGGGGTCAGAGTATGGGAAAGGGACACTACGCTCCTCTGTGAATTTTATTTATTTAATTTTTGTTTTTTATGGTTTACACCTATGGTTTACACCATGACGATTCCTTTGTCCCTTTCTGTGTGGGGTCAGAGTATGGGAAAGGGACACTACGCTCCTCTGTGAATTTTATTTATTTAATTTTTGTTTTTTTGAGACAGAGTTTCACTCTTGCTGCCCAGGCTGGAGTGCAGTGGCACGATCTTGGCTCACTGCAACCTCCATCCACCTCCCAGGTTCAAGCAACTCTCCCTCCTCAGCCTCCCGAATAGCTGGGATTTCAGGCATGTGCCACCACGCCCAGCTAATTTTTGTAGTTTTAGTAGAGATGGGGTTTCACCATGTTGGCCAGGCTGGTCTCCATCTCCTGACCTCAGGTGATCTGCCTGCCTCGGCCTCCCAAAGTGCTGAGATTACAGGTCTGAGCCACTGCCCTTGGCCTTCTATGTGAATTTTAAACTGGGCATGTCTGACCTGAATGCACAGCTCTCAGTATCCCCAGAACAGGGCCCTGCACCCATCTGATCCCCGAGACTGAGGAGGAGGAAAGGGATGGAGAGAACAGAGCTTCATCTGAGGGTGGCCACATGGCCGGGTGCTAAGGAGCCTGTGTCAGCCAAAATGGAGGAAGAAACAGGCCTTCCTGCCTTTCCCGTTCTCTCTGTCCAGCCTAGCAGGTCCACTTGAATGCCCACTGACGGTTGCAGGTTGAGGTTCTGCCTTTGGCCAGTGTTGTCTCCAGCCAGGTAGACACCCATGGGGAGAGGTGAGGCTGCTAAGTGGGGCACCAGGCTCGGAGTCAGGAGGCCAGGCTCAGGCCCCAGGGCGGCTACATTATTAGTGCTGCTATTTGGCATTTGGCAAAGTGTGTCTCATCTCCAGAGACAGGGTTTCACCACATTGGCCAGGCTGGTCTCGGATTCCTGACCTCAAGTGATCCACCCGCCTCAGCCTGTCCACGTAACTGGCGCTGTCCACGTCATCGAGGTCTGGTGGGGCTCCAGTGAGAATGGTGCTTGTGAACTGAAGAGCCATGGCGCTGGTGTCAGGATTGGCTCTGCGGGGTTTTCTTCTGGCAGCTGTAGATTAAGGTTGAGTAGGATCAGGGCTTGTCTGGAAATGGGAAAATCCAGATTTTCACAGATTTTTAGTACATTAGAGCTGGATGGAAACTTAGCAAATATTTACTCCAATTCCACCATTGGACAGATAAGGAAACTGAGTCTTAGAGTCTTAGAGAAGGGAAGTCACTTGAAAGGTTGTGCTCGGTCATTTGAACAGCCCTGGGAGAGGCCCTGGGGAAACTCTACTCCTTAAATGAGGCCACATACCAAGGAGCCCTTGCCCTGCCAATGGAGAGTGTTGTTCACTCAAAAATACAACTAAGCCGGGCGCGGTAGCTCATGCCTGTAACCCCAGCACTTTGGGAGGCTGAGGCGGGTGGATCACTTGAGGTCAGGAGTTCAAGACCAGCCTGGACAACATGGTGAAACCCGATCTCTACCAAAAATACAAAAATTAGCGGCACCTGTAGTCCCAGCTACTTGGGAGGCTAAGGCAGGAGAATTGTTTGAACCTGGGAGGCGGAGGTTGCAGTGAGCCGAGATTGCGCCACTGCACTCCAGCCTGGGCAACAGAGCAAGACTTTGTCTCATAAACAAAACAAAACAAAACAAAATAGAACTGATGATATGAAAGGCAGATGGCAGAGCTGAAAGATCCAACCCCTACAGGAAGAACAGAGGCCCAAGGGAGAAGACCCGGGGTGGGATCCAGGCGGTGCTACTGTTACTATTTCTCATGGCAAGTCTCTTGACCTTATGACTACAGGTGAGCCTTGGTGACTCTTGCAACTCCCAGAGCAGCCTGAGGATCAAAGCTGCCTGTTAGTAGCCACTCCTTTCAGGCAGGCAGGAGCCAGGAAGAAGCCATGACTCACAGGTACTGCCTGCTGGAGGGCTCTTTCACTGCAGCAAATTGCTCTGGTAGAGAATTATAGGTGTGGAAGAGACTAACCTTAAAGGCTACAACTTTACAGGGCGTGAATAAAGGCTGATGCATGGTGCTTCCTAACAAAATAAGGGGAAGCTCCAGCTCCTGACCTCATCCAGAGAGGTCTTGACTTGTTCAGTGAGGCTTGGGCTGCTGGCGTTGTCCGGGATGCAGGCAGCACGATACCGGAGACCTAGGAGCAAATGAGAAACCCAGGCGCCAGGCCAGGAGAACAGGGCTTCATCTTGTCGGAAGATCTGGATACGTGCAGGCTCTGCGCTTTCTTTGCTTTGAGACAACTGACACCTGCAACTGCAGTCACACAGGGACAGCTGGGGAGGGACAGCTGTGTCCTCGCTATTTCAGGCATGTTAAGAAAGTTGGGAAGGAAAATAATCTCTCATTCTGTCATGTACCCTCCCACCCCAAAACATACACAAACCTATCGGGGCCGTGAGCCTCTCTGGCAAGATCTCTCGAGGTATCTGTACTCTGCCTTGTTTTATTGGCATTGATGGCACATCTTCCTGGCAAACCTATATTATCCATTACAGCGGAACATAGGTTCTAGTGTCTTTACTGGAAGAAAACGATTCCTCCCTTTGTTGCTCTAGTCTGCTGGACAGTGTGGGGACTGATCGAAGAGACTGAGAAACCCCCGAGAAACAGGCCCCAGTTTCAGGCCAGGGCTGCAGGGTTGGGGCTCTTGGCTCACTGTGCAGGAGGAAGAGGAAGAGGAGGAAGAAGACAGCCCTCTGGTTTCCTTGAAAATCACATGGGAAGGTTGGAAAATGGAAGTCCAGGAGAGGGAGTGTGGAAGTTTCTGCACCCAGTTCTGAAGCCCATGGTTGTGTTTCTTCTGGAAGCAGCCAGCACACAGTCCCAGAAGGACTCAGAACTGCTGTAGAGATTTTTCCTGAAGGGGAGGACTGCCCGCGGCTCACATCAGCAAGGAGAGACTACCTTGTTCCTCTGAAACCGAGTCAGCTTGCGGAGCTGAGTCAGAGGGAGTGCTGTTGCTCACCCTGGAGCAGGGCCAGGACGCGAGGGCTGGACTTTGCTAAAAATAAGCCATTCATGTTTGGACATCATGCTCTGTCTCCTCAGAGCCCTGGCACTTGGCGCTGTGCCATGTCCCGTGGCGCCCTGTGGTGTCCTGTGGGTCGAAGCCAGGGGCTGACTCAGGACCGGGATGTTCTCTGGACTCTTTTTCTGCTGGGTTGGGTGCAGCGGAGGCAATGCTTGGTGAAGAGTTTTCGCCATCGCAGCTCTGGACCATGCCAAGGGCAGAGGCCGTAGTGAGAGACAGAGCTGGAAGAAGTTGCTGCTCAGGCAGGAGCCCACCCAAGGATGTCACTGGGGTCCTCTCCTCTGAGGGTTTGTCTTTCCTGACCCTTTGCTGCCCCAACACCACAGAAGCCAAGATGTTTCCCTGACACAGCCCTTCCTAAAGCTGAAAACTTTCACCAGCTCTAAGGGAGTGGAGGAAGTGAGCAACTGTTTCCCCAATAAAAGAACTTTAAGGTATACTCATTGTTTAAAATCAAACACAAAAGAAAATACAAGGAAGAAAAAATACCATCTGTTATCTTCCTTCTCTCATAACTTTCTAGAGGAAAGATACATAGTTTTCAACGCACATTTTTGTACACACATTCAGGTGAATACATTTTGCTCTCATGAGAATGGGATTGTGTCAACATTTTCCAACGATTTTCTTACTTTGTAAGAGATCACGGACTTTTGGTAGCCGTAATTACAGACTTACAGGATCATTTAATAGCTTCATTTAGGGGAAGCATAATTCAACCTAGGCGTCGACAAACTTTTTCTGTAAATGACCAGATAGTAAATATTTTTGGCTTTGTGGGTCAGATGGTCGTTGCTGCAAATACTCAACTCCGTTATTGTAGCTCCAAACTGGTCAAAGACGTAAATGACCAGGTGTGGCTATGTTCCAATAAAACTTTATTCACAACATAGGTCCTAGACTTGGTTTTGGCCCACTGGCCCACTTGCAGACCTGTGATTTAACCTGTCACCTACTGATGGACATTTAAGAAGTTTCCAATGTTTTGCTATTAAAAACTGAGCCGAGATGGCGCCATTGCACTCCAGCCTGGGCGATAAAGCCAGACTCTGTGTGAAAACAACAAAAAACAAAAAACAAAAAAACCAGCACATAAATATGCCTTTGTATGTGTATGTATATGAGCAGGTGTATATTTGTATATATGCATATACAGACATACACACATAGTATATACGTATATACTGTTTATCTGTGATTTATATATAAACAAGATTCATACACACAGATATATGGCGTATATCTATGCATATGTGTGTGTGTATATATATACACCTATATATATACCTTTCTCTGATGGCATCCCTAGGATAAACTGTAAGACATATTTTTCCTGGGATATCAGAGAGACAGTTGTAAACTAACTGCGGATTCTGTTTACCCTAATGAGTTCATGAGCTTCCTTCTATCTCTGATTTTTCTAATGAATGCATTTTGCCCAGGCCTTGATAGAAAAACTACTTTGAAAACAGTCTGCTTCAGGTCTCCCCCGTAGGGATGATGCTGCATTAGAGGATCCATCCTCCAGGCACAACCTGCCCAGGAAGCTTGTTTTTGATGGATGTCAGTGGGCTGGGTGGCTTCCTGGGAAGTTCGGAGGAAGTGGACTCCCTCCAGGACAGAGAGCTTTTGGGGTTCTGGGCATAGGCTGGAGCCCATCAGGGCCCGGTAGCCCTGAAGCCCGCCTAGCCTCTGAGAGACATGTGTGGTGCATGCGTTTTTAATAGAACACCCGTTAGAGGGAGGGGACCAGGTGGAAAATGTATTGAGGACAGCCTCTGCCCTCCAAGAATTTTCTCTTTGCTGTGAGAAGCAGAGCCACCCCGCCCAAGCATTCCCCGCCGCTGGGAGAGGCAACATCAAGCAGGTCTGTGGGAAGGGGTCTTGGTGGGATCTGGTCGACAGGAGGGTGCTGCTTCCTTCCCTTTCTTCTTGGGAGGAAGTCAGCATTCTCTGGCATCCACTCATTCTGAGGAGTTAGCAGGGGCTGGTTACAGACGGCGGTGCCAGTGGGAGAAGTTCAGGGTTGAGTTCTGGAGAGAAGGC
The DNA here is from genome assembly GCF_001698545.2 of Rhinopithecus bieti. Classification (NCBI taxonomy): domain Eukaryota; kingdom Metazoa; phylum Chordata; class Mammalia; order Primates; family Cercopithecidae; genus Rhinopithecus; species Rhinopithecus bieti. The sequence goes on from NW_016824383.1 coordinate 4,148,340, forward strand.
AGGGCATGAATTGGCAAGAAATAAAATAAGAAGAGGAAGTTAAAAGGAGCACTGAGGTAAGAGAGAGGGAAGGGGTTCAGGGTGACACTCACCGTCACTGTCAAGGGTTGTTGGTGAAACGCTGAGCTTCTTGGGGCCTGGGTGTCCTCAACTATAATGAGAGGGCCTAGGAGAAAGCTCACCTTCTAGCTGGTTCTCTAAGTAGCATGAGTTAAACTGGAAGAAAATATGTGCATGTGTGCATGGATGTGTTCATGTGTGCCTACAGGTGTGTGATGCATGTGTGTGAATGTAACAAAAACATAGTATTTTAGATTTAGGATCAATTAGTATGAGGCATCCTTGCCAGTCCTTGTGTATCTTTGCTGAACACATATGTTACATCAGGACGGTGCTGGGTAGCTCGGGGCTGGAGCCATATAAGCCAGGTGTGGGGCCAACGGGATCTGTGGAGAATGTTTAGTTCACCCTGAGAACCCTGGGGCCCTGCTTTGAAGGCCTCCAGGGCCCACTCTGAATAGAACTCATGGTCCTAGGAGGAGAAAGAGTACTTGGTTTGAGTCTGAGAAGCCAGTGGAGGTTCAGATCAGCTTGCGTGACAGTTGCTCTTTGGGAACTGGGAGAGTAAAGTGTCAGACCCAGGACCTGGTGATTTGCAATGAAACCACCACAGTGTGGCTGGGAACCGGCCCTGGCAGGAGGCAGGATTCCGCCCTCCTCCACAGGCTACCTCCACGCTGTGTCCTCCTCCCCCGGTTTGCTGGGAGTGAATGGATCACGATCGCCATCACTGGGGGGCCTTGTCAATCATTCTGGCTTTTAGTTCCAGAAAGGAAAAACCAACACCAGGTACTGCTGACTTCTCCCTTCACCTTCATGAAGGTCCCTTTTCCTTGAGTTCCATGACATCCTGTTGCTTTTTATCTTATTCCCCTCAGGCCACAACTTTTGAAAATCCTTTGTTAGGGACCTTGTTCCTTTAATTGTGGGTGGTTTTTTTTTTTTTTTTTTTTTTTT
>NW_016824383.1:4150003-4160067 GCF_001698545.2 Rhinopithecus bieti
CACTACCACACCCAGCTAATTTTGTATTTTAGTAGAGATGGGGTTTCACCATGTTGGCCAGGCTGGTCTCCATCTCCTGACCTTATGTTCTGCCCACCTCAGCCTTCCAAAGTGCTGGGATTACAGGCGCGAGACACCGCACCCGGCCATTGTGGGTGTTCTTAGCACTCTATCCCTGGCACATTTCTCATTTAATCTTGCATTCGCCTCTCAAATCATCTCTGTGGCTTCCAATGCCATTTCTATGTCCATATGACTTTCAAATCACCATCTTCTGCCCAGCCTTCTCAGCTCTGGACCTGAGGTCTCACAGGTGCACCCACTTCCACATGCCCCAAACACACCACCTCCCTTCCCAAACCTGTTCCTCCCCTCCAGCACCCCAGCTTCATAAACAGCAGCACCCTTCACCCTGGTTCTCAGGCTGGTAACTTGGGCTTCTTCCTCCACATCCTACTTCCTCCCACGCCTCACCTCCAGTAAATTCCACCTCTGGTCAATCCCAATAAAGATAATAGCTAACTGGGCATGGTGGCTCATGCCTGTAATCCCAGCACTTTGGGAGGCCGAGCCAGGTGGCTCACAAGGTTAGGAGATCGAGACCATCCTGGCTAACACAGTGAAACCCTGTCTCTACTAAAAATGCAAAAAACTAGTCGGGCATGGTAGCACATGCCTGTAGTCCCAGCTACTCGGGAAGCTGAGGTGGGAGAATTATTTGAACCCAGGAGGCAGAGGTTGCAGTGAGCTGAGATCATGCCACTGCACTACAGCCTGGGTAACAGAGTGAGACTCTGTCTCAAAAAAAAAAAAAAAAAAAAAAAAAAATTAGCTGGGTGTGGTGGTGCATGCCTATAATCCCAGTTCCTTGGGAGGTCGAGGCATGAGAATCGCTTGAACCCAGGAGGTGAAGGTTGCAGTGAGCCGAGATCATGCCACTGCACTCCAGGCTGGTGACAGAGCGAGACTCCGTCTCGAAAAAAAAGACAATAGCTGATGTTGGCTGAACACTGGCCATGTGCACAGAGCTTCATAAGCATAGTCTCCTTTAATCCCTGCCCCTCAACTCTCTATACAGTTGGCCCATGAACCATCTGGGCTTGAACTATGTGGGTCTACTTATATGCAGATTTTTTCCAACCAAACGTGGATGGAAAATACAGTCTTCACAGAATGTGAAACCTGCATATAGAGCAGGGCTGACTGCAAATTTGAGTATGTGCAGGTGTGAGTATACATGGGGTTGCTGAAACCAATCCCCCTCGTACACTGAGGGCCGACTAGCAGGAATTCATATAACATTATTTAGTATATGAAGAATCTGGGGTGTGCAGGGGCTTCCTGACTTGGCTGAAGTCCCAGAGAGATTTAACTCAAGACCATGGGATCCCCAAACTCTCCAGATTACCAGATACCCCTGAACCTCCATGGGGGCTGGTGCACTGCCTCTTGCCTGGGTATTGGCCCTCCCTCGTCTCTTCTGCATGCAGTAGCCAGAAGGAACTCTCAAAATGAAACCCTGATGTTGTCACTCCTCTCCCTGAACGCTTACAGTCTCCCCATTGCTTCTGAAATGAAGTTCTTATTTTCCTTTTCTTTTCTTTTTTTTTTTTTTTTTTGAGATGGAGTTTCACGCTTGTTGCCCAGGCTGGAGTGCAACAGCACGATTTCGGCTCACTGCAACCTCTGCCTTCTGGGTTCAAGTGACTCTCCTGCCTCAGCCTCCCGAGTAGCTTGGATTACAGGCATGTGCTACCACACCCGGCTAATTTTTGTAGTTTTAGGAGGGTTTCATCATATTGGTCAGGCTGGTCTCAAACTCCTGACCTCAGGGGATCTGCCCACCTTGGAGTCCCAAAGTCCTGGGATTACAGGCACGAGCCACAGTGCCAGGCCCAAAGTCCTTATTTTTCAACAAGCATTAGTTACAGGCATTGAAGACACTGCAGTGAACGAGACATGTTCCTGCCCTCATGGAACTTACATCCTAGACTGATGACAGGTAATAACTGAATAAATGGATAACTTAATTGCAGAGAGTGATAGGTGATACTGAAGAAAATAAGGCAAGGTAAGGGATGGAGAGTGACCTGGGCGGGGGTGAGTAGTAGGAGAGATGGTCTAAGAGGGCCTCCCACGGGAGATGACAGTAAAGCTGAGATGGAGTGGAGTTAGCCCCTGCAGTAAGGGGAAGGAGCATTACAGCTGAAAGCAAAAAGCCTGTGCAAAGGCCCTGTGGTAGGAATGAGCTTAGAGTAATTGAGAAATAACAAGAAGGCCTGGGTGGCGAGAGCTGTGTGAGAAACACGGAGAGTGATAGGCAGAGGGGCTGACTGGTAGCCAGGTGGCCCTGGCTGGCCACAGTAAGGAATCTGGGTCTTATGTGGGATGTGATGGGAGGGTTTAAGTGCACACCGGGAAGTGTAATAACCTTCTGGCTGCTGTGTTGGGACTGAGTACGTGGGTGGTAGTACAGAGAGCAGTGAGAAGTTTCCTTTCATGCTCCAGGGGAGAGACCATGGTGAGGAGGTGGTGAGAAAGCACAGTCCTGGCTGCAGGTGTTGAAGGTTAAGCCAACCTCTCTGAGTGAAGGGGTGGCGGGGGGGAGGGACGGGCAAGAGCAGAGTCAGGATGTCTGGTGGGTTTTGCTCTGAGTTTACTGAATTAAGGGATGACGGTATGTGAGTCTGAAGCTCTGGGGTGAGGTTGAGGCTGGAGATACAAATTTGAGGGGTGCTGGAGAGAGATGGCCTGAAGACCACAGAGTGAGCTCAGTGGGTCCCGTGGTTGATCCCCTGAGTCTAGAAGACTCTTTGGAGGGCTTTTTGCTACAAAGGAGAACAGAGCAATGGAGAGCGTTATGGGATAAACTGGGTCCATCTCAAAGGATGCTGAAGACCTGACCCCCAGCACCTGTGAATGTGAGCTTATTTGGAAACAGGGTCTCTGAAGATGATGAAACTGAGGTCATTAGAGAGGGCCCTCATCCAATATGACTGAAGGAAATTTGGACAAAGACACAGACACACGCAGAGGGAAGGCGATGTGAAGACACACAGGTTGACAGTCATCTCCAAGCCAAGGAATGCCCAAGGCTACCAGGAGCCAGGAGAGGGGCCAGGGCTCAGAGTCTCCTTCACACTCTCAGAAGAAATCGACCCTGCTGACGCCTTCATCTTGGACTCCCAGGCTCCAGAACTGGGAGACGGTCTCTGTTGTTTAAGCCACTCAGTCTGCAGTACTTTGTAACGGCAGCCCCAGGAAGCTAATAAAAGGAGATAGCTGACATAGATGTGGAATTCATGTTTTGTTTTTTTTTTTTAAATAGGGAAGACAGAATAGCATGTTTATAGGAAAACAAGAATGATCAGTGTTGAGGAAAAACAGGGGATGTGGGAGAGCAGAGGGAGGGTTCTCTGCAAGGCACCAGGCTCTCTGTGTCCTGGGTTTTTGCACATGCACCACCTCCCCTAGTGCCCACCTGTCCAGGCCTCAGCTAATGGCTCCGCCTCTCCAGGTAGGTCTGGAACTCTCCTCTGTGCTCTGACCACACTCGCTACTTTCTCCATTTCTGCACTGCCTCGCTGTCTTGCAATTGGTTGTTGCATGCCTACATCCTGTCTCCTCCCCTGCCCTGATCTTGGTAGGGACCCAGGCATGGATGCTGTGTCTTGCAGAGAGCCCAGCCCACAGTAGGAGCTCCGTGAACACTATTTATGTTTTGTTTTGTTTTTGAGACAGGATCTCACTCTGTTGCTCAAGCTGGTGTGATCATGGTTCCCTGTAGCCTCAACCTCCTGGGCTCAAACGATCCTTTCACCTCAGCCTCCCCAGTAGCTGGGACTACAGGCAAGAGTCACCACACCCAGCTAAGGTTTTTTTATTTTGTGTAGAGACAGGATCTCCCTATGTTGCCCAGGCTGGTCTTCTGAGCTCAAGTGATCCTTCCACCTGGGCCTTCCAAAACGCTGGTGTTACAGGCATGAGCCACTGTGCCTTGCCACGAACACTGTTTGAATGAACAAATGTGATGTCCCTCTGGATTGCTTTTGTCCACGTGGCACTGATTTTAGAGCTCATTTTGGAAAATCAGTCCTGGAATACCATTCCACTCTCCCCAGCGACACATGTTGGTTTTGACCCGGGTTTATTCAATGTTTTGGGGGGCTATAAATCTGGAGACAGCTCCACCAGGGACTTTCAACTGCGGGCAGCCCCTGTGAACTGCCTAAGCTTGAGCAAGTTACTTAACCTCCATGACCTTTGGTTTTTCCATTAGTCAAACAGGGCAAAGAGCTGCCCTTTCTCTCCCTCACAATGGAGGATGTGGTAGCTCCAGCTAAGTTCTGAAGCACAAAAGTGGGCGGGTGCATTCGTGACTCTGCATAGGCTCTAGATTAAAGGCACAATCAATGGCTCCCAGAAAATAGCTGTATAGACACAGCTCTGCATGTACAGAGAAGGGGAAGGCTTAGCCACTCAGCATTCTTTATTCACAACTCTGAAACTTTAAAACATTTAATCAAATGTTTAAAAAGCTGTGATAAAATATGCAAAACATAAAATGTACCACCTTAACCATTTCTAAGTGTACAGTTCGGTAGAGGTATGTACATGTACATTCATGTTGTTGTACAACCATTACTACCCCCGTCTCTAGAACTTTTTCATTTTGCAAAACAGAAATAACTCTATGAACCTCATATAATTGTGATCATGCAGTATTTATCCTTCTGCGACCAGCTTATTTCACTTAGTATCATGCCTTCAAGGTTCATCCATGTGATGGCAAGTGCCAGCATGTTCTTCCTTTTTTAAGGCTGAATAATATTCCATTGTGTGGATTTACCACATTTGGTTTATCCATGCATCTGATCTTCTGGCTATTACCGAGTCACACTGCTATGACACAGGTGTACAGCCAGCACTCTGAATTTGTTATTATGGCTCCATTTACATGCCTTTCTTGGTCCAGTTGTTTGTTTCATTGAAGGGCACAAGAAACCTGAAAGAATCGTGGCTGTTACCCCTACACAGTCTATGCTTTTAACTATTCTTTAACACAGGCAAACATAGAGGGCTTTGTTGCAGGAGTTAAACACAAGATAATTTAAGGTATTATAATTCGTGAGTTAAGACTACTTTTTTTTTTTCCTGGAGGATCATCTGTTTCATCTCTACTTGACTTTTTAAAAATGCTGGAACTGTCTTTTGATTGAATACAAAGCTTTTTTCCCGCTTTGACGTTTATATGACTGAAGGTGGAAAAATAAGACCTTTGCTTATTAACAAAATGAATCAATCTCTTTCCCCCATGGGAACTTGAAAACAATTTAGAGACTAGAATAAACTTCAGATTTTCCTCTGCTATGAATTGGGTTGACCTTTCCTGCAGGTAAGATGTAAGACAGACCCAGCTGGGCTTGACAGAAAATGAGGTCACCCCAGGTACCGCTAGATTGAGCCCTGGCTGGAAGCGCCTTGCTCTGTAAGCCTCTTTGGGCGCCTCCAGAGACAGGAAAGTTGAGGCCGGAGAGGTAAAGTGTGCTGGCGAAGGTCAGCCGGGGAGACAGAGACCAAGGGAAAATAGTGCTTAACTTTACCAAGGGAAAATAGTGCTTAACTTCGGGCCCTTAATGAGGTTGCAGTGGACCGTGCTCCAGGCAGTAAATCCTCAAAGGCAGCGGGGCTTACTGTGTGGGGTTCTTTTACCCTCTTACTTCGTAGGTGCCAGATGTATTTTGGGAAATTCCCCATAAGATGGGCACACGGCTAACCCCTCCTTTGTCTGACCGGTTTGCACGTTCCACCTGCAGAGGCGGTGAGGACCCTGGAGTTTCCAGCCCTCTAGCCCGTGCAGCCTGATCTCTGGGCCTGCCGTGGGACTGGCTCCTGACTGGGAGTGTGAAGCGCAGAATAAACAAAAATAAAGAGACTGTGTTGGAAACGCGACTGTAGGGCTGAGAAGATACTCAGAAAAGTGGCCTCAGGCCAGCTCCTACTCTTTCCAAATATGCCAGGAATGCCGGGCCCAGAGGCAGGGGACAAAACAGGAGAAAGAAGGAAAAAGAACAGGCGTCACCAGGCCATAGTCTAGCCAGTCTACTTGTCAAAACAAAGCAGAAGAGAACTCCTAGCTCCAAATAAAAGTGGATCAAGAAGTTTCAGAACTCAGTAACAACTGTTACTAAAGTTTGCATCTAGAGATCCTGCACCCTGTCATCCACCCCTGCCCAGGGCTTTACTGGGGGCACCACGACACAGGGTAGCGAGCCCAGCGGAGCCCAAAACAAATGTCTTAGTCTTTTCAGCATCCCATTTTTAGGTGAGGAAGCAACTCAGAGGAACCCTCGGAGAAAGGATTTGTTTGGTACATGCAGCACGGAGCAAGCTGCTTGGGGCTGGGGATTTGGTCTGTGCGTGGTTTCCCAGTTTGAGATGGAGGATCATGACAAGGGACAAAAGGTCAAAGGGTACACCAGTAGGGGAGAAAAGCAAAACAAAAACAGGAAGTGGCCGGCTCAGGGATTTTCCATGAGAAAGCTGGGAAACAGGTCCGGGTAGAAAAGAGTGTCAAAAACCAGAATGACAACAAATTTAGTTTAAAGACCGTGATTGGCTTGATTTGTGATTCTGGCATCGAACAACACTTCATTCCACACAATGGAATAAGTGTTCCATGAGCTGAGCTGAAGAGGTTGGCTTTGTAGACAGAGAAGGACTGAAGAAAGCAGAAACAGGGAACAAAGAGTATATTAGTTACTTTTCAAAGTTACTTGTTCTTGTAAGGAAGGGACAGAGAGATAGAACAATAGGAAAATAACTCATTAGTTAACCTTGGGTGACTTCATGCTACCTTTTCTGTGGTAGGATTAAAGCAGAAAGAACTTCATTATCATTCTGATTGAAGATTTAAACTGGTCTTTTGGGAGACTGGCTGTTCTCTCTCTCTCTCTCTTCTCAGAAGGTCAGATAACAACCTTGTTTTGATTTGGTGGTATGGAACTTTAGCGTGGGTGACTCCAGTTTGATTTTTTTTTTTTTTTTTTTGAGACAGGCTTTCACTCTGTTTGCCTGGGCTGGGGTGCAGTGTGTGATCTCTGCTCACTGCAACTCACTTCCAGGCTCAGGTTGATCCTCCTGCCTCAGTCTCCCGAGTAGCTGAGACTACAGGTGCATACCACCACACCTTGCTATTTTTTGTTATTTATTTATTTATTTATTGAGACGGAGTCTCGCTCTTATTGCCTCAGGCTGGGAGTGTGGTGGCGATCTCGGATCATGCAAGCTCCACCTCGTGGTTCACACATTCTCTCTCCTGCCTTCAGCCTCCAGAGTAGCTGGGACTACAGTGCCTGAACCGACGGCCGGCTAATGTTGTGTTGTGTGTTGTGTTTGTATTTTTTTTATTTTTATTTTATTTTATTTTTATTTATTTTTATTTTTTTTGAGGCAGAGTCTCAGCTCTGTCGCCGGGGCCGGGAGTGCAGTGGCCCGGATCTAGGGCTACTGCAAGATCAGCCTCCCGGTTTACGCCATCTCTTGCTCAGCCTACCGAGTAGGCTGGGACTGACAAGGCGCCCGCCACTTCGCCGCGGCAGTTTGTATTTTTAGTAGAGACGGAGGTTTACCGCGTGTAGCGCAGGATGGTCTCGATCTCCTGACCCTCTGATCAGTGATCCGCGACGTCTTCGGCCTCCCAAGAGTGGGATTACAGGCTTGAGCCAATGCACCCGGCCAATTTTTGTTATTTTTTGTAGACACGGGGTTTCACCATGTTGGCCAGGCTGGTCTCAAACTCCTGGGCTCCATGATTTGCCTCCCTCAGACTCCCAAAGTGCTGGGATGACAGGTGTGAGCCACCGTGCCTGGCCCATGTTGATTTTTGGTCTGGTCTGTTGGGCCCTAGTGCCGGAGCTTGGTTCAAAACAATGGCCTCCTATAATTTTTATGTAACAAGAGAAAGAGAAAAAAAAGAGCTCCTTGAATCCTCCGGAAGCCTCTTGAAATGTGAAATGGGCGGGAGCCAGCTTGTCCAGGTACCAGGACACCCAGCGGGGAGACAGAGTGGAGGACTCAACACCAGCTCCTTGCTGGCCTGACGCCAGCCTGGTCTCTCCCTCCTCCACTGTCCTCTTGGAAGGAGGGCTTTGTTACCTCTTGGGTCCCTTAGAGAAGTGTGTTTGTGTATGTCTTAATGCCAAAGCACGGAAAGGGGTGTGAAACAGTCCAGAGAAAGCATTCCTACCTCGAAGTTATTATCCACAGGTGGGATTTCTGCTGTATAAGGTCAGAGAGTATTCACAACTATCATTGCACAAATGGAAAAACATTTTTTTCACCTGCCTCTCACTTTTAGAACCAACTGACTCAGTCCTTTTGGCACCAGAATTTGGAAGGGGCAAGGCCCAAGAGTTGTAGGTGGGTCAGGGTCTGTGGGGCATGTCTCTCGGGAGACCCCAGGACAAATGGGATCCGACAAATGCAGAGGACCCACGTCCTGGATCCCAGCCCCGGTGCTTTGTACACAGTGCAAGGCCTGACTCAGGGCGACAGAGGAGGTGCTGAGTACTTCTCAACTTGCATTAAAGTGCTCCCTGGGCCGGGCGCGGTGGCTCACACCTGTAATCCCAGCACTTTGGGAGGCTGAGGCAGGCGGATCACCCTAGGTCAGGAGTTCGGGACCAGCCTGGCCAATATGGTGAAACCCTGTCTCTACTAAAAATGAAAAATTAGCTGGGTGCGGTGGAACATCCCTATAGTCCCCGCTACTCCGGAGCTTGAGGCAGGAGAATAGCTTGAACCCGGGGGGTGGAGGCTGCAGTGAGCTGAGATCACGCCACTGCACTCCAGCCTGGGCGACAGACTCAGTCCCAAAATAAATTTAAAAAAAAAAAAAAAAAATTGTGCTCCTTGGTCACAACAGGAGAAAAAAATCTCCAGTTCCCTCCTAGCCTTGCTCCACCTTGAGATCTTATTTTAGTCTCTAGTTAACTAAGGAAGTCAGGACTTCATGCGAAAAGGGAAGAATGTGCCAGCATGTTTCGAACACCATATATGCAAATGAGTCAGCAAAGTATGTTGCCGGCAGCCACCAGAGGTCAAATGTCAGCCTCCACACTCAACAATTATTTTGCCGAAAATACACTGCAAGCAGGGCAGCAGGAAATGAGATGCAGCAACCTCCATTCTTCTGTGAAAGTTTCCAATTAGGAATTCAAAGAAGTTGCTGTTTAATGAAAAAGTGAAACGAATGGCTTTTATGTGCCTCTCCACTTCCTTGGTGGTCCCTGAGTAAGGGCTGGATCCATTGCCAGGAATATGGATGTCATTCAGTTCACCCAAGAGCAGGGGCGAGCAGAATCTAATGTAATGGAAAGGAAGTTGATCAGATCCTCAGGTTTTGGGGCTGGTAAACTATTGCCTGGGCCAAAACTGACCCACAGCTTGTTTTTGTAAATAAAGTTTTATTGGAACACAGCCACGCCCATTTGTTCACATTTGATCAATGGCTGCTTTACAGTACAAGGGCAAAGTTGAGTAGCTGGGAGAGAGACCATGTGTCCTGCAAAGCCCAAAATATTTACTCCATGGAGCTTTATAGAAAAAGTCTGCTAACTCATGCTTTAGTTCATCCATTTTTAGTTTTCCTTGTGTGATGGGACCCCTTTGAAATATAGTGAAAGCTCTATCTATATCCCCTTTCAGAAAAATGCATGACTTCCTGGTTAAGAATGCTCACATGTAACTCTAACTAGACTCTTCTACAGGGCCAGAGGCCATCATAGTATATTCTGGACCCCTCACAGGAACTGTTTCTGATGGTATGAAGGACATCTTCCACACTAACACCCACCCCTGCCCACTGTACTGGTGCTAGATGCATTACAGCAAAAGCAACCTTGGATTACAGATGAAGAGACACAAGTTCTCTTGTGCCTGCCACCCTTACGCTTGTGACCTTGAGTAAGTCACTTCGCTTCTCTGAGCCTTGGTTCCCTCAAGCATCAAATGAGGAGTCCAAAATACATGACTTCTTTTTTTTTTTTTTTTTTTTTTTTTTT
>NW_016824383.1:4160296-4267737 GCF_001698545.2 Rhinopithecus bieti
AACTTTACCAAATCATACTTGGAGCCTAGAATCTAAATTTCCATCAGTGTGCCTGGAGCCAGATTCCTAAATGTCTTTTTTTTTTTTTTCGAATGGAGGCTCACTCTGTTGCCCAGGCTAGAGTGCAGTGGTGGAATCTCGACTCGGCACCTCCTGGCTTCAAGCAATTCTCCTGCCTCAGCCTCCCGAGTAGCTGGGACTACAGGCGCCCGCCACCTCGCCTGGCTAGTTTTTTGTATTTTTTAGTAGAGACGGGGTTTCACCGTATTAGCCAGGATGGTCTTGATCTCCTGACCTCATGATCCGCCCGTCTCGGCCTCCCAAAGTGCTGGGATTACAGGCTTGAGCCACCGCGCCCGGCCCTGAAATACATGACTTCTTAAGGATCTTTCTGGCTTTAGGTTTCTGTGATCTCCAAGGGTCTGGAATTTATTTCTGGAGCTGAGGAGAGAGGGGTTGTGAGTTATATATTTTCAAAACATCTGGATTTGCTTGGTCACCCAGAGAGGTCTGTGGTAGTTAATTTAGTTAATTCCAAGCTGGGATTTGATTACCACACTGGATACTTGGCATCTGTTGGAGAAAAGTCTGCCATGTGTCTGTCTCCACCCCTCCACCCCTGGTCAGCCACCCTGATCCATCAGGTTGCCACACAGGGACTGCGTAAGACAGTGTGAACATAATCCAGTTCAGCCCATCAGAGCTCTGGAAAAACAGCTTAGAGCCCACGACCTTCTGGTGGAATGTTCGCGGTAACATCTTCCATTAGAAAGAGAACATGTAAAACTTGCCTTGCACAGATACGATCTGTTAGGCAAACGGCTTTAGTATTAGTGTTGCGTTTGGTTTTAAAATGAAAAGAAATGTGTGCATATTTTCTCTTTTCTTCTTTTTTTTGAGACAGAGTCTTGCTCTGTCGTCCAGGCTGGAGTACGGTGGCGTGATCTCTACCCACTGCAACCTGGCCTCCCTAGTTCAAGCGATTTTCCTGCCTCAGCCTCCTGAGTAGCTGGGATTACAGGTGCCTGCCACCACGCCTGACTAAGTTTTGTATTCTTAGTGGAGATGGGATATTACCATATTGGTCGGGCTGGTCTCGAACTCCTGACCTCAGGTGATCCACCTACCTCGGCGTCCTAAAGTGCTGGGATTACAGGCGTGAGTCACCACGCCTGGCCAATGTGTGTATATTTTCTGATCATAAGTATGCTTCATATATATTGTAGGCAATTTTAAGAAATACAGAAAATGTGAGGAAAGTAAAAGTCATCCCCAAATCCCACTCTGCAGAGGTGACCACTGTCAACGATTTGATAAGCCTCCAGGTGTCTCTTCTATGAATATGCACTCACAACAACATTTGTATATAAATTTGGCTGCACATATTCTATCAGCTCCTGTTTTTCATCTATCAGAATGATCCATGTGAATATCTTCCTATGGCTTTGGATGTAGATTTCCAACACTATGTTTAATGGTTGTATAGTGTATGATTAAATATATTATAAGTCACTGACTCAATCACATCTAGGTTGTTTCAGCTTTATTTATTTTTTAGATTTATTTGCCACACTGTGATGACTATCTGCATTTTTTTCTAGTGGCTCAACTGAAAATAAATTCCTAGTTTTAAAATTAATAAGACAAAGGGTACTCATGAATAATTTTAATGTACAGGGTCAAATTTCTCCTAGAAAATGTATAACACTAAACATCTACCAATAATAAGGAGAGTTCCCATTTCCACACTCTCTGGTCAACACTAGCCGTTGACAATATTTAAAGTTTTGGCCAATCTGATAGGTTAAAACTGATGTTTTATTGTTGTATTGATTTGCCTTTCCTAGATCATTTTACTTTTGAATGGTACTGTTTATGGTTCAATAGAGGCAAAAATAATGACTTCATATGAGGGTATCATTACTACATGAGGAATTAAGACTGGCATGAAGGCAGACGTATGTTATTCAGAGACCCATGGAGCCAGGTGCCCAACACAGAAGAGTTTGATGACTATTTGAGGGTAATAATATTTTGTTGATTGATTTATGGACTCACTGGTAACTACTTTCAGGAACTGGCTGAATGGCATCTAGAAGCCTACATGGCTCTGGTCATAAAGGATGACAGGATGACATTTGCCTATAACTGCAAGGCCACTTGCAGGAGGAATGCACTTCCCGTGTCTTGCTGATGTCTGGGCAAGATCCACCTGATCTAATCTACCTGACCTCCCTGGCACAAGGGATCTTCTTGCTTCAACCCCCCAAGTAGCTGGGACTACAGGCATGTACCACCATGCCTGGCTAATTTTTGTATTTTTAGTAGAGATGGGGTTTCACCATGTTGCCCATGCTGGTCTTGAACTCCTGGATTCAAGCGATCTGCCTGCCTTGGCCTCCCAAGGTGCTGGGATCACAGGTGTGAGCCATGGTGCCTGGCTTCCCTTGGTCTTGAACGGGTCTCCCCATTTCTTTCCCTCCTGGGATAGGAAGATGACAGCTTCACTTCAGCCAATGTCATCAAGAATTTCTCTCCCTTCCGGGATGGGAAGGTGACAGCTTCATTTCAGCCAATGCAACCAAGAGAGCCTTCGGAAAAGTCAGAAGATGCCTAATGCTGCCTGTGACCTAGTGCAAGGGGGAACTGGAATCCCCCGGGGACGATGGTGTAGAAACCGAGAACATGGGGCGGCAACTCTGCCCTGCTGGCCTCCGTGGTGGACTCTTGCCACGATGACCAGCCAGGGTGGGAGAGGCCCGCTGCAGGGAGCTGCTCCTTCCAGGGCTGGCGCGCAGTGGTTTCCTGCCTTGCTAAATGGCCGTTGCTCGGTGGTGATGATTCATGGCATTTGGAAAGTGTGGCTGTGTTCTGAACAGGGAAGTGAAAAATAACACAGCCAAGGTCAGTGCAGGACAGGATAGGGGCTGTTACAAAATGTGCAGTTTTACTCTGAAAAATGCAGGGGTGGGGAGCCACAGCCACAGTCAACTTGGTCCTGGCGGTTCACACCGTGTGCGTGGGGCCCTGCTGGCTCTCCTTTAGAGCATCAACTTTTCCGAGTGTCAGTCACTAATTTGTCCCTTGGAAGCGGCTGCTGATCTTGGCTGAGCGGCTGTGGGTAGAAGGAAGTGGATCAGTGATTCAGTGAGTGTCTGCTTCCTCTCTGACTCAGGATTGGATCTGTTTCTGAGGGTGGTGCCAGGGGGCACAGTGTGGCTTTAGCTAGATTCTTTGAACTTGGAATCAAACCTGAGGCTCTGACCCCTTGTAGCCACTGGCCCTCCTTTGACCCCTTTGGATGAGTGAGGGGGCTCAGCTGGGCCCTATGACCTTGCTCCACGTTGTTTAAGCCCTTCTGACCCGAGGCCTTCCTGTGGTTTCCGCTGAGAGAGGCTAGTGACATAGAGAGCTGAGGCAACTCCTGGATCTGTGCCTGCCTCAAGGGCTCCCACCTTTTTGGGAGTTGCATTTGGGTGAGCAGCATGGTTCTGCGGGGTTCCACCTAGGCAGGTGCTAGACTGATGGAGGAGGCAGTTGGAGGAGGAGGTAGTTTTCTTGTGGTCCATTTGTCCATTTAGCCAATGATACGATAGGAGAGGGTCAGGTGGGGAGCTGAGACATTCCGAAGTGAAAGGTCAGGAATGGTTTTGTATTCCAGAGCATGGAGTTTTCCAAGGATCTGTCGCTAGTGTGCCGTCTGAACAGCCATCGCTGCTGACACCTAAAACCTGTTCTAAGAAACACTCCAATTATTCAGATAATTGCTTGTGCCTAAGACTGTATAACCCTAAGAGTGGAGTGCAGGCTTGATAAAGAGTTGGAAGCCCTCTGGAAAACTGCTACAGGTGTTCTGTGTTCTGATGCCCTCCATCACCTTGGACAGTGGTCTCTTCTTCCAGCCCATTCTCTCCCATTTCCTTTTTTCTCCCTCCATCTCCTCCCATTTCCTTGGCCACAGCAGAGGCTCGGCTGGTCTAGTTCCGGTAGGATGGCCAGCATCTGATCACCGCCATATTCAACAAGGACTTGAGAGCTTCTCGAGAGAGAAACGCAAGTCAAACCAGTCAGGGCTTTTAAAAGGGGGCTTTGTGTGACCCCGGACACCTGCAACTCGGAGCCAACACTGCCATGTGCTCTCTCTTTTCTCACACCTCAACTTCCTCCAAGTACTGATCTAAATCTCTTCGCTAAGCTTCCTTTCCATGGCAGGTAATGCGCATGATGGCAGCTTTTGCTTATTGCACCTCATGACTTCACTGCCAGAAAGGGACACAGAGAGGACTTCATGGCCTTCACTGGGGCCAGGTGACCATCATTGGCTCAATCACCGCGGCCCGGGAAGAGCTGAACTGATGGCTGCTCACATCTGGACTCTGATTTGTGCTAGGGAGGGAGTACTTTCCAGAAGAAGGGGGCCCTGTCCTGGGAGACATACAATGGAGCCTACCACCCCGGGGCTGAGAGCTATTCCCAAGTCCCAAGGCGCAGTGGGCCCTCCCTGCTCGTCTCTGCTTCTCCTGCCTGGCAGTGAGGGGTATGGCCTGGGGGAGCGGTCACATCTGTCCACAGAGCTGTTTGTTTTTTGGCTAGAAAATCCATAGGAAAATGCTTTTTGTTTTGTTTTTTTTTTTTCTCAGCTCCTTTTTTTGGAGTGAGGGCAGCAGTTGTGTGATTTTCTGTACAGAATGCCTTGGAGGATCTAAGCGGTGAGTGAAGGAAGAACAAAGAACCATTCTCAGAAGCATGGCAAAAATGAAACCAAATAAAAACCCCATAAAAATCCCTACCGGGGCAGAGGAAATACCAAGCCAGTGCTTTTGGACTGCAGATTCTGTAATAAAGGAAAGACTCACGGATACGCTGTGCAACTTGCTTATGTTTGGACTGGAGGGAGAATGTGCAGGAAAATGATATAAAAGAGTCATCCAAGAAAGGGAGGCATCGCTGTGTGCATTTGTGTGGTGTGTTGTTGCAATTCAGGAGCGGACTAAGGACCGGGGTTCATGGGGAGCCTGAAAGAGACTCTGGACAGGAACTGGTACAAAGTTTGTGCACAGCTGTGGAGGTCAGATGACTGTCAGCTGGTCCTGCCCCCTGCTGCCTCTGCTCCATTGCAGGAGGAACTCTGACCTCGATTTAGTCACCAAAACACCCATCTGGAAAGCTCTTTGGAGATTGATTAAGTAAACACTCACAGTACAGATAATCATAATTGAGTGACGTAGCTGAATTATCTGCAGTGCGTGGAAGAATGCACTGATGACAAAGCTCAGGGGCATGTTCCCTCTCTGTTCCTCTGATTTGGCTTCCTTACTTAGGGGTGCAGTTTTGGGCACTGGGAGTGTTTTGAGGGGATGGCGGGGAGGATGTGGAAACTTTCACTCTCATTTGGCAGGGTGACACTATCCCGGGCACAGAACACCACCCGTCACTGCACTGCAGCTGGTGTGGCCTGTGGCAGGTAGCGCTGTCCACACAGCTGACCTGAGACGCTGCCTATAGGGGGTTTCAGTTCTGCTTTGTGTCTGTGGGCTGCTGTGAGCCCCTCACAGATGGGGAAGGCCTGGATTTCATCTGAGAGTGCCTCACCTCTCTGCATGGTGGTTCTGCTCTAGGCAAGAGCTGGTGGGCTTCTGTGGGCATGAAGCAGTGGCCACATTAGTTCCCTAATGATCTCTGCAGCTCCGTGGGAGATAGAGATGGGAATAGGCTGTCAGCTCTGGACTCGGCTTCTGGACTCAGTGTGCCTGGAGTTTGCTGAGTCCTCTGGATTCGGGGAGCAGTTTCGATGTTCATTCAATTCATTCATGATTGATCCATCCGCCTATTCACGTCCTCACCGGGGCTATCATTTCCTCATTCAGTCACGTCGAGATGGTGTCTCTTCCACCTTGTCTCTCTCCTGCCTGGCACAAGGCCAAGCTTCTGCCAGGGTTCTGCACATTTACTGACATCTCTTCCTGCTCTGCCTTTGTTACGGTTGAACGGCTAACCCCCAGGACCTCAGAATGTGACCTTATTTGGTGAAAAGGTCTTTATTTACTTATTTACTTAATTTTTGATATGAAGCCTCGCTCTGTCACCCAGGCTGGAGTACAGTGGCACGATCTCAGCTTACTGCACCTCTGCTTCCTGGGTTCAAGTGATTCTCCTGCCTCAGCCTCCCGAGTATCTGGGATTACAGGCACATACCACCACGTGGGCTGCGCTAATTTTTGTATTTTTAGTAGAGATTGGGTTTCATCATGTTGGTCAGGCTGGTCTCGAACTCCTGACCTCAGGTGATCACTTCGGTGATCCCAAACTGCTGGGATTACAGGTGTGAGCCACTGTGCCCGGCCAAGTGAGAGGGTCTTTAAAGAGGTGATTAAGTCATAATGAGGTCACAAGGATGGGCCCTAATCCAACATGACTGGTGTTCTTCTAAGAAGAGGAGATGAGGACACAGACACACACTGAGGGAAGCCTATCTGAGGACACAGGGTGAAGATGGCCATTTCCAAGGGAAAGAGAGGCATCAGAAGAAACCAACCCTGCTGGCACCTACACCTCAGACTTCCAGCCTCCAGACCGTGAAGAAATAAAGTTCTGTTGTTTAAGCCAGTCTGTGGCACTTTGTCATGACAGCCCGGGAAAACGAATACAGCCTTTCAACATGTTCGCTGAGCACATAGCCATCTGCAAGTTATTCCAGACGATCTACACACAAAAGTAGAGAAGTACAGGAAAAGAGGAACAGGAACGAGCTCATCTTTTCTTCTTCATTTTCTCCTCCCAAGCCCTCCCTACTGAGCCTCTCCTTACCTCTATCCTCAGCAGAAAGCAGAAACTTAGGGGGAAATGAAACAGATGGCTCTCCAGCAGATGCCACCTCACAGAAGCTCTGGAATAGAATGGAGACCCTTCAGTACAGAATCAGAAGCATCGTTTTCTTTTGGCTGTCCCCTGCTCTCCAAGTTTGTTTTTAGCTCACGCTATGCACACACATGGCCAGAACACACATGGCCTGACGAAGCAGCCACATGTGTGCATCTCAGGAAGCCTGGGAACAGGGACCCCAGCTGTTGTGGACATGCTGTGACTGTGTGGCTGGCAGTGTGTGTGCCAGTGTTTGCCAGTCCCAGTGTTATGGGGCATGGTGGCTGGAAAAGGCTGCAATAAAATGATCCTCTAGGGCACGAATTATGTCACTTCTTGCCCTTTGTGTGTAAAAATGATGGCAATGTTGTGTTTCCACACAATTGCTACAGGAGGACTCTCCTTTGATTTATGGCCCTGGCGGATGGCTGTGTGCTCTGATCTCTGTATCTGCAGGAATCACGAGCTCATTTCATTGCGGAATCATCTTGGGATCTCTGGAAACACCTCCCAGTCTTCAAACCTGCTGTGCCTATTAACAAGCCAGGCCCGTTTAAAACAGGCTCCGTATGGAAGACCCGATATTCCTCGTTCTTCTACAGTATCTACCATTTTGGATCAAAGACATTTTTTCACCACACAATAATAATCCCGTCCCATTGGTCCTTTTGCAATCCTGACTTAGTTCACGGATTTTAAAGGGAACTGGGATTCCAGGAGCTCAGTCTTGACCAACTGGTCCCATGTTGCGTAGTACTGGGTCCCCAGAGGACTTTGGACAAGATGTGACTGCCAATGTGGCTGCAGTCAGCTTCTTTGTGCGTGCTGGGGAGTGAAACTTGCACGTCACGGTCACCTTTCCCTCATATCAATAGTGGTGTTTCTGAAGTCTCGTGGCATTTCTTCATTTAATGTTGATGTTGAAACAAGCTTCCCTTTCTTTTCTATGTCTATTCCAGTGATGTTCTGAGGGCCAGCCCAGCAACAGCGTCCCAAAGCCCCCATAAGCTCAGCTTCTCCTGCCCTACCTCCTCCTGCAGTGCCTTCCTTTCCTGGCCTCCATTTCAGCCCCTCGGCCCTGCCTTCTTCCTCTTGCTCCCTGCTTATTCCCAAGCAGACTCCTCTTACCTGATGGCACCTTGGGTGTGCCCTACTCCTGAGGTTAGCTGTGTTTTAGATGAGTGGCTCCTGAATATCCTAAGCTTTCAATATCCAAAGAAATTATCTCCCAATGCTTGAATGGAGCCAAGGTTTTCTACCTGGACTGGTTGGGCAGACAGGTCTACTATGCTTACTCACATAACCAGGCCAGGTGATCTGCCGGGTTCTCAGCAACACCCCTTCCTCGGTGTGTGTCTGTCTGCATGTTTGGCTGATGTGCAGACGCCTTCTCAGGTAGGTCTGGGGTGATGCAGACGCCTGTCACTCAAGGGTATTTATTATGAATCTTGCTGCAAGTGGAGACTGATGTGGGCTCTTAGTGTCATCTCACTGCCACTTTCCCTTAGCCCCAGAGCTGTATTTACTAGCTAGCCAATAAAAACAAACAAATACTACAGCTCTACACGCGTTCAAACCCTTGTGCTCTTTTATGCTTTCATTTCATAAATGTTGGTACATCCAGAGAACTGAACTGAGCCCATAGCCATGTACACGCTTTTCAGTGACCTGATCACTTACAATCTGCTCCAGCCAATGAGGATTCAGAGCAGTGACCCTTACATAAAAGGCTTCATTTGGCATGAGTCATCCGTGGAGACATCCAGCCCACTTGGTCTGTGTTAAGTGCCTGGTTCCTGTAAATATTGACAGTCAGAAACCATCCCAAGAGCTACCATGCAGTGATCTGGAAGGTAAGGTACATGAACATGACCAGTGATTAGGCAATGCTCATTATTTGCTAAGATTCAGCCACTGATAAATATCACCCCATTATCTCTCTTCCCAATAGCGGCTCATTTACTTGTGTGTGACTCATAGTTGATATTTTATGGGGTCTGATTCAGCAAGGAAAGTTTGCTGCAACAGAGAATGACATCCAAGACCACTTCAACTTCTAGAATACTGGCTTCTCAACAAGAGTGGCCTGGACAAGCTAAAGGGGGCATGGAGGGACACAGAGCAAGAGTGTTTGTCACCAGTCAAAGCCGATGTGTTAAAACCCACTTATCCCCATAGGCATACTGTTTATCTGTGGATGCCAGTGACCTGCAAGAGCCTCCTTCTCCTTGTTCAAGTCACTTTGGGCTTGTTAACTCTACCTCAAAGAAGGGGCAAGGATAAACCTCTACCCCTGCAGAAGCTGATTTTACCTCTTGCTCTCCCTTTCTGATTGCTTACAATAAATGTATCATTACCTGAATGTCTACTGATGCTTTCCAGTGGTTTTGACCGCTTGGTTTATTGCGTTTTATTATGTGCAGGAACTTTGCATGTGAACCCTAGTCTTTATGAATGCTTTGTTTATTTCCTACATTTGCTGTGGGCTGAGGGTCAGAATCAAGCTTTTCAGTAGGTGGGTTTTGAACATGGGCCTTTGGCAGACTGTGTGCTGCTGAAAAGCACTGTCCTGAGCTGAGGGTGTACACACACACACACACACACACACACAGCCATCGCCCTTTTGCATAATCACTTGGATTTACTCTGTGTTGCCCTGCAGTAGCAGCGCTGCTTGTGTGGACCTGTCTTTCCATGCAGGCCAGCACAGCGCTGCGAAGGAGGCATGGATTACCTTAATGGGAGCCATCTCTTTGCCACTATCTATGTGACTTTGGGCAAATTACTTAACTGCTCTAAGCTCAGGTTCCTTATTTGTAAAATAGGAATAATGATACCTACCTTGCTGGCTAATGTGAGTAGAGGTAATGTATTTAACACACATGGCTCATAAAAATTGCTCAGTAAATTGCAGTGATCTTCTTCAGCACCAAGCCACTGTAAACATTGTTGCTGCCAACAATAAAAAGCGGCCTACCAGAAGCCAGAAGTGCTATAAACATTGTATTAGTCCATCAAGGAGGTATTATTATCCAAGGCTTGGACTCCAGCTGGCCAGGACTAGAGAGCAAGCACTGGCTGTTACCCATGCCACCTTCCAGGGACACTGGAGGCCATGATTGTGTGTGTGTGTGTGTGTGTGTGTGTGTGTGTGTTTAGGGGAGGCTGGCAACTTATTGCGTCAGGTGGCCACGAGGGCATCTGCTTCATCTTTGCTCCCATCACGGGAGCACAGACTGGTCTGTGTGCTGTTAGCCAAACAGCTTCTCAATGCCCTTGTTAAACCACTTGGCAGTGGCTAAGGGCTCTGTCTTTTGTTCCAGTTGATCACACATCTGCTGAGTTGCAGAGTCCAGTGTGTTCTGGAGCTTATTCATATTCCATATTTTTAATGGCATGTCCATGGGTGGGTAACAGGAATCCAATCTGTTGGGATGTACGGGCATGGGGGTCCAGGGTGAGTGAGGAGTGGGCAAGAAGTTCAAGTTGACAGCCAACTCCACTCTGTCCTGGTGTTCAGAGGGTAACCAGCTGTGTTCAAGCAGAAGCTCCTCCTCCAAAGTCCCTCCCACCTCACCCCACTCCGCCTCTCAGGGAAGCATCTTACATGAGAGGGGGATATTTCAAATCATGCCCCTGGAGGAGTGTTTTATTTTTTATTTTATTTATTTTATTTTATTTATATTTTTTGAGACGGAGTCTTGCTCTGGCGCCCAGGCTGGAGTGCAGTGGCCGGATCTCAGCTCACTGCAAGCTCCGCCTCCCGGGTTTACGCCATTCTCCTGCCTCAGCCTGCCGAGTAGCTGGGACTACAGGCGCCTGCTACCTCGCCCGGCTAGTTTTTTGTATTCTTTTTTAGTAGAGACGAGGTTTCATCGTGTTAGCCAGGATGGTCTCGATCTCCTGACCTCGTGATCCGCCCGTCTCGGCCTCCCAAAGTGCTGGGATTACAGGCTTGAGCCACCGCGCCCGGCCGAGGAGTGTTTTTATTAAAGGCACATCTGTGATGTCACGGATGTAATAGCATGTTTGCAAGAAAGAATAATTCAGTCGAGTAATGGTGTAGACCATGAAGGAGAGACAATTCCCCTGAAGTGACCAAAAAATAACTAAGGTGCGTTTCCAGGAGAGGAAACGTGAGGTGGAGGAAAATGATCCCTGCGATGATGCTGAAAAGAGAACCCGCTCAGCCTTAATGAATTAGAGCTGCCAGGCACCAGCACTTCAGTCGGGTCCAACCAAAGTTCCCTGCACTCTTAAAGATGAGAGAAGGTCCGTGGAGGCCACCAAGGACAGGCCCTTTGGCATCACTCTGGCAACCTGAGTCCCCTTAATGTCCTGGAAAACTGGAGTGTGCTTCCTCAAGAGCCCAGGGTTGCCCAGTAAGGCTGGGGCCGGAAGCACAAAGGAACCAGCCTTGAACCCTAGGGATGCCAGTTCTTCCCTTCCCTCCCGCAGTTTCTGCAGGAAGGAAGGAGCAATGGGGAGGAGGCGGCTAGGCCAACTTTTGCTGCCTGGGATCAGAGCCATTCCACCCTTGGCCCCCTCAGGGTCTCTGCACAGTACATCAGCAGGAGAGCAATTGTCTCCTCTCAAGAGTGACCAAGGCGGGCAGAAACTACAGTGGAGGTCAGACTTAGGCAGGCAGGGCCACTAAAAGGCCAACCTGGAGTTACACATGGGTTGCTTTTGGTCGGACACATCTGCTTCAAGTCTTCTTAAACCCTTTGGGTCCAGGATTTTCTTCTCTGGTGCCCCAAAGAGTTGACATACCCTTAACCTAGTTCCTACTTCCTGGGGTTGCTATGAGAACCAGCTGAGATGATGTGTGTCAGACACTCACCGTGTCTAGCATGTGGCAAGTGTTCAAGCTTATTACCGAGTGTCATTATCATCAGTCATCATGGCAGACTCCTGGTTTGGGTTTATGCTTTAGAAGTCTGTTCTCTTCCAAACTGATCCAGCACCAACCCCATCCACCCCTGAGAAAGTTTCAGCTCTTTTTTGCTTTGTTTTCTAAACCAATTCATTCCTGTAATTCATTCACTTGCTCATTTGTTCATCTGCCCAATCCTTATTACATCGGTGTGAAAGTAATCACGGTTTTCACCATTACTTTTAGTGGCAAAAACCACAATTACTTTTGCACAACCTAATAAATACCTACTGTGTGCTGTGCTCTTATCTGCTTATGATGCTGCTATGCACCCATTCCTCCCCCAATACACACACACACACACACACACACACACACACACACACACACACAGAGGTTCTTTTTCAGGTTCCAGGTCTCATTTCTGAGTAGATTCATGTGACCTTGCTCCATTTTCTCATGCATGTATTTTTTCCATGGCAGATATGCTTTTCACATGAACCTGGTGTCTGCAGCATTTAGAGGCTTTGGTTTACAAAGTGCTCCCTGTTCTAAGGTCCTCTGATGCCCTTGCTGTCTAGATCAGGGAAGGGATGAGGGGGAGGCCAGTATAGCCCACATGGAGAAAACCAGGCCTATGTGTACTCTGGGCCCCGCTCCTTTCTCCACCTGCCTGAAACCACACTAGCAGTCAGCACGTCAGAACCTGCGAGGTCAGGATGGATTCCTGCTTTTGAAGAGCTGCCTGGGCAAAGAATGTCAGAGTCACATTACTCTACAGACCAAATGGCAATTCACAGCCACAAAGGGAGTGGCCCACTCCACCAATCCTCACCCTGTGGCTGTCGGGCCAGACCCCTAGGGTGTCCACGGCTGCCCCTGTTGAAACAGTGGGGCTGACAAAAGCAATTTGAAGGGAAACAAAAATACTGCAGAATCAGGTTACAAATGTTTGCCTAGACTTGGAATCCTTATTCTAGAAAGTTCTATGCTAACCCATGGGGGCAGCTGTTGCTACCTTTGATGAGTAGAGAAAAACAACTGTAGCGGAAGCGGGGTGAGGGGGAGCAGAGCCAGAAGAAATCCTGGCTCAGCAGCCCGGGATGGGTCCCACCAATACAGTAGCCAGGGAGGAGGGCGCATGCTCTCCAAGATCCGATTTCAGGCCAGCTGGAGCTAGGATGCGTTCTTCGCCACAGGAAGAATTTTCCCTCAGACAGAACTGCTAACCCGGCAGGATGGAGGGAGGACTGTACCGCCAGTGGTGGTGACTGCACTTCCCAGCAGCCTTTCCCCCTTCCTTCCCTGGGTAGCATGTATTATTGTGTTGCCAATTTACCCACCTCCCACAATAGCCTTCATTTTTTTAAAATGTGGGAATTTTTCTGAGCCTGTGAGCTATGTTGCAAAACTATGAGCACTTTTCCACAGCTACCCTATGTCATCTGTCTCTTTGACATAAAGAGGAAAGGAGGAGGGTGGAGAGGGAAAAGGAGGGAGAGCGGGAAAGCAGCAGAAACGCGAGAGAAACATTTTGCTGACGTCAAAGAAGACCACACTCTACAGGATAGCATTACTTGTACCTCAGCAACCCACTCCCTCTAATTTACTAGAAACCAAACGGACTGTTTAGAAGCCCTCAGCCTGGCAGTCTGGGTTGGGTTTTGCTGGGGGGTGGGTTGGGGTTGTTTTGTTTTTTTGCTATTTTTCCTTTGACCAAAACGGCCATTAATTGTTGGGAGTTTGAAAACTACCTGATTCCATGAAACAGAGGGGATTTCCATGCGTAATAATTCAGACCGTGCTTGTGTAGGGCGCTGTGGCTCGAGAAAATTGATCCAGCTGCTTGCAAAGCTCATGGAAAATGGCCCGGGGGAGAGGACGGCGGCGTCTGCAGCTGGGGCCGCTGCGGCCGCTGCTGGCGTTGTCACGTGGTCCCGCCGGCGTCCGCCCCGCTGGTCCCGGCTCGCCCCCGCGCCCTGCGCGCCCCCTGCGTCCCACTCCGAGCTCCAGGCGCTCTCCGTTCTTGCGCTGCCCCAACCTCTGGTTCTTCGAGAGGTCGTCGCCTTGCATCCCTGGCTGATTTCGCAGGCTGAAGGCGATTCTTCACACAAGTAGCAACCTCTTTTTGGGAAATACAGGATTCTGAGTCTGGTTGGGGGCGGCCCTAAGCTGCCTCTCGAATGTTACCTTTTGGTTCGCTGGCGTGTTTGTGCTTCCAGAAGCATCCCGCGGTTCTGTTGTCCAGACACACCAGGACCTATTTGCTAATGCAATCAAATCTAGCAACAGTCACCTGTAACCCGAGGTTACAGAAATACCGATTCCACTACCCAGATGGTAGAGTTTAATGTGTTTGCTGGCTAAGGCCGCACAAGTTAATTTTTATCGTAGTAAAAAATAATAAACACTGCATTAGCAACTAAATGTTTATCAATTTGCAGTTCATTTCCAGCCAGATCATTTCTCTTCTGCATGTTTTTACTGCTAGCTGAGGCACTGGAGTGCTTTTCCCCAAACCATATGTGGCTATTTAAGTCTTAGCCTCTGTAGCATTTATACGGTGCTTTTCACTTTAATTGGATAATATTATTTGGCTACTTCAGCCATGGTCTTCAAACATTGCATTTTAATGATAAAGAAACTGCAGTAAAGAAAGATTAAATGAGTTGCTGGGGAATCATCCTGCACTTCAGGGGTGAGGCTAAACAAGGAGCCACAAGTTGATACGCAGCACAGACCTGTATGGGCTGGACCACGTGGCTGAGCACGGCTGAGTTTGTTGTGTTTCTTTTCCTCATCTTATGGGAAGATAATATTAGAGGAAGTGGCAGAGAAGGACTATCTAATGGAGTTAGCAACCCTGAATGGGAAAAAGATGCATGGATGCACATAAGCAATGGTAGCCTGTTGAGAGTGTGATGGAAACTCAAGTACCTTCAGCTGCCCTACAGCTAAGCCCTTCTGCAAATGCTTTGGCTATTTTTGTTATCTTAGCGGCATTAGAGCCACCATTGGGTAGTGTCACCCACTGTTTATTACTAGACTTTCATAGCCAGAAACAGTGATTTGGCTAAGACAAAATGAATTGATGGCTGTCCTGGGATGGTGCAGATGATAAACCCTCCCCGTCTCCCGGTATGAGTAGAAACCTTGATATTGCCGCTTGGTTTAGGGCAGATCTAAAGCTGCTACTTTGGGGAAGATGAGAGTAGAAGAGTCTTCAGGGCAGAAGGCAGAATAAGTCAGATCTGTGTTCCAACTTTATTATCTCTGTGGGAAAATAACTCTTTCTTGAAGTCTAAGTTTTTCTCCCTTGAAAAAGTGAGGGGATAGTAGGATGTCCCTCACAGGGAAGGTATCCACATCAGGGACATATATACTCAGGGCCTGGCATGGTGCCTGGCATCTGGTGGACACTGAAGAAGCACTGTTGCCAGGAAGAGTAGGCTTGGTGGATGCGGGCAGGTGATGGGTTGAAGATACCATGTATGCAAGCCCAAATATGAGGCAATGCCCCATTTCCCAATGGGTAGGTTACACACATTTTGTGTCCTTTTTTTTTTTTTGCCGTCTTGAATATATATATATATANCTATACATTCATTATCAAGACTATTCTGAAACTCCCCTCTGCTCAGCAAAGGACAAAAGCCTTTTCCACTTGTTCTTCCCACATGATTGTCATCTCTCTCTCTTATGGAAGCTGCATGTTTATGTACATTAATCCCTCTGCAAAAGAAGGGGATACATTCAACAAGGGAGTAGCTCTACTCATTACTTCAGTTGCTCCTTTGTTGAACCCCTTTATTTACACCCTAAGGAACCAACAGGTAAAACAAGCCTTCAAGGATATGGTCAAAAAGCTTGTGAATCTTTAAAGAATTTAAGAATTATCTGTGGGACTAGGTATGAAAAAAGAGAGAAGAAAAAAAGAATTTAAGAATTTAAGATTTCATTGATGAGTCGCTACTATGTACTAAGCTCTCTGATGGTTATTAAGTACTCAATAAAGAGTTAAACTTCAGTTCAGTGGGAAGGACTTGGAAATAAATTACAACCTGTTAAGTGTTAATAGTGAAATGAATATGGTTTTATTCTATTTAGTTACTTAATTGAATAACTCAACCTAAGTTAGAGAGAAAATAAATGTTTTCAGAGGGGGTAAAGAAAGAAATTTTGGTAGAAGAAATATTGTGAAATAGGAGCACAAAATTTCAATCCAAGGAGACTAAGTAAATGTTACCACTATTAGTTTCAGTCAAAACAAAACAAAAAGCTATGGAGATGATAAATTTAGTTTTGAATTAAGTTAAATTCTCTTTTAAAATAAGTTAAATGCCCATCTGAATTTGGAACCAGATCTATGAATTTCACAATCCTTAAAATGTACATGGTAGTTAATGATGTGGGAATAAATGAGGTCATATATAAAAGCATGTATAGAAAAGGCTTAAATATTAAATGCTAAGGATTGTCCCAAAATTTAAAGAGCAGAAGCAGCAGAGGGGTTAATAAGAAAGGCAATTGACCTATCGAATTTATGGGAAGAGATGTCTCAAGAAACATAGTTTGTTGTCAATGTGAAGTGCTACAGAGAGCGATTAATAGGAAGAATGAAAGTGTGAGAACTGACGACTGGATTGTTATTGATCTTAGCCATTTTCAGCAAATGTGAAAGTTGGGTAGGAAGTTGGGTTGGGTAGGAAGAAATCAGATTGTTGTGGGTTACGAGTGAATGGGAGCTGACAAATTAGAGAACGATAAAATGGAATTTTGAGAATAGAGAAATGAAAAGAATGAGCCCCAAGTTATATTTCTCCATGGTGTTCTGTGCTTTTTCACTGGTAATATCATAATAATGGTTATAGATGTAAATCCGTATTCACCTCTAGTCTGTAAGGCACAGGAGTGCAGGGATAACAACTTCTTAATCACAATTTCATCTGCAATGCCAAGCAATGGTAAGTGCTCAATAAATAGTTCTTAAATGGATGAATGATGGATGGATGGATGGATGGATGGGTGGACGGAAGGACGGATGGGTGGGTAGACAAATGAATGAGGGGTCCCAGAACAGATTTTTTTAATGAAGGTTCGTGATCATTTGAGGGCTTATATACTTTGAGAAAGGAACTATCAAGACATGCTACATACGGACTTAGATCTGCCTGAAAATTCCACTCTGTTTTACTTATGGGGAACTGAAGCTTCAATAAGTGAAATCACTTCTGCAAGGTCACACAGTTAAGTGCCTGCACTACAATCAGAAGCCAAATCTGTCTGGTGCCAGAGCCCGCCTGCTTAACTACTGAGTCATACAGCCATTCTAACTAGTTTTACCATTTCCTCTCCCCAACACTTCTAAGTATTTTAAGTGACCTTGATTTTTTACCTATCTCATTTTTCCAAGCTCTCAACAAGCTTTGTTAGAAGCCTTTTGGGACATGATTCTCTTTAGGAAGTTGGAAGTATACATAAGCCTATATTATTCCACCCTATGGCTCTTGACTTCTCTCAAAATCCTTCTCCTTTCCACATCCATATCTCTTGTGAAGAATGTGGATCTCCTGTTTATTTTCTCACTTTCAAAAGGAACATAAAGATCCCAAAGAGCATGGGAACTAACAAAACAGTATTTTGCTTCCATCCTACACCCAACACACACAATAATAAGATTTCAATGAGGATTAAGTAATGAACCAGGAGACTCATATAAGCTGCTAACTGGACTCACTTCCTCCCTATTTATCTTCTTTCTGAGCTACAGGGGAATGGCCTTGGCTTCTAGACTTGAGGGCAGAAATGGTGGTCTACTATATATAATAGTGTCTACTATATAATAGGTACTCAATAAATGTTCAATTAGTAAAAGAACAAATGTACAAATGAAAAATGTCTTTATTACTTAAGGTTCGAGCAATTATCATAAGCTTTTCTACAAGCTACTTGTTTTTTAAAGGCTCTAATTTGACTGGGCACAGTGGCTCATGCCTGAAATCCCAGCATTTTGGAACATCAATGCAGGTGGATTGCTTGAGCTGAGGAGTTCGAAACCAGCCTGGGCAACATGACGAAAACCTGTCTATACACAAAAATTAAAAAAGTAGCTGGGTGTGATGGCATGCACCTGTAGTCCCAGCTACTTGGGAGGCTGAAGTGGGAGGATCACTTGAGCCAAGGAGGTTGAGGCTGCCATGCACCAGGATCTCACCACTGCACTCCAGCCTGGGTGACAGACTGAGACCCTGTCTCTCTCTCTCTCTTTCTCTCTCTCTCTCACACACACACACGGGGTCAAAATCTTTGAAGACATTTAAGCACATTTTATTTTGTTGATCTTTTGTATATTTTTAGTCTCAATCTCATTTATTTTTGCTCAGATCTTTATAATTTCTTTCCTTCTACTAATTTTGGCTTTTGTTTGTTCTTGCTTCTCTAGTTCCTTAAGATGCATCATTAGGTTATTTGAAATCTTTCCGGTTTTTTGATGTAGGCATTTATCTCTATAAGCTTGCCTCTTAATACTGCTTTTGCTGTGTCCCATATTTTGGTATGTTGTATTTCTGTTTTTATTTGTTTCAAAGAATTTTTTATTCTTAATTTCTTTCTTCACCCATCGGTTGTTCAGGAACACATTGTTTAATTTCCATGTATTTGCGTAGTTTCAAATGTTCTTGTTATTCATTTCTAGTTTTATTCCATTGTGGTCAGGTAAAATACTTGATTTGATTTTAATTTTTAAAATATTTTTGAGACTTTTGTGTGTCCTGACATATGGTCAGTCCTGGAATATATTCTTAGCGCTGATAAAAAGAATATGTTTTCTGCAGCTGTTGAGTAAAATGTTCTGCAAATATCTTTTAGGTCCATTTGGTCAATGATGCAATTTAAATCCAATGTTTCTTTGTTGATTTTCTTTCTAGACAATTTGTCCAGTGCTGAGAGTGGGGTGTTGAAGTCTCCAGGTATTACTGTATAAAAGCTTATCTCTCCCTTCAGACCTAATAATATTTCCTTTAAATACCTGGGTACCCTGGTGTTGGGTGCATATATATTTATATTGCTATATTCTCTTGCTAAATTGATCCCTTTATTATTTATGTAATGTCCTTCTTTGGTTTTTTTGTTTGTTTGTTTTTTGTTTTTTACAGCTTTTGACTTGAAGTCTGTTTTGCCTGATATAAGCATAGCTACTTCTGTTTACTTTTGATTTCCATTCATATGGAATATCTTTTTCCATCCCTTCACTTTCAGTCTGAAAATGCCTTTACAGGTGAGGTGAGTTTCTTATAGGCAACATATAGTTGAGTCATGTTTCTTTAACCATAAAGTCAGTAAACATCTTTTTTTTCTTCAGACGGCATCTCACTCTGTCACCCAGGCTGGAGTGCAGTGGTGCGATCTCGGCTTCCTGCAACCTCCATCTTTCTGGTTCAAGCAATTCTCCCTGCCTCAGCCTCCTGAGTAACTGGGATTACATCATGCCTGGCTAATTTTTCTATTTTTTAGTTGAGACAGAGTTTCGCTATGTTGGCCAGGCTGGTCTTGAACTCCTGACCTCAGGTGATCTCCCTGCCTTGGCCTCCCAAAGTGCTGGGATTACAGGTGTGAGCCACCATGCCCGGCTTGAATTTTTTTTTTTTCTTTGAGATGGAGTCTCGCTCTGTTGCCCAGGCTGGAGTGCAGTGGTGTGATCTCGGCTCAGTGGAATCTCTGCCTCGCAGGTTCAAGCAATTCTCCTGCCTCAGCCTCCCGAGTAACTGGAATTACAGGCGTGTGGCACCATGCCTGGCTAATTTTTGTATTTTTAGTAGAGACAAAGTTTCACATGTTGGCCAGGCTGGTCTTGAACTCCTGACCTCGTGATCCGCCCAC
Organism: Rhinopithecus bieti; assembly: GCF_001698545.2. Classification (NCBI taxonomy): domain Eukaryota; kingdom Metazoa; phylum Chordata; class Mammalia; order Primates; family Cercopithecidae; genus Rhinopithecus; species Rhinopithecus bieti. The sequence continues at coordinate 4,179,912 of NW_016824383.1, forward strand.
CTCAGCTTCCCTAAGTGCTGGGATTACAGATGTGAGCCACCATGCCTGGTGGCTTGAATATATACTTTTAATGATGCAAGTGAAATAGTCACTTTTCTAGTTAAGAATTTAGTTTATTGACTTAGTTACTTGTTTGTTTATTTATTTATTTGTTTGAGACAGAGTCTTGCTCTGTCACTGAAGCTGGAGTGCAGTGGTGCGATCTTGGCTTGTTGCAACCTCCATTTCTGGGTTCAAACGATTCTCCTGCCTCAGCCTCCGGAGCAGCTGGGACTACAGGCACGTGCCACCATGCCTGACTAATTTTTGTATTTTTACTAGAGACAGGTCACCATGTTGGCCAGGCTGGTCTGGAACTCCTGATCTCAAGTGGTTCGCCTTGTGTGGGCCTCCCAAAGTGCTGGGATTACAGGAGTGAGCCACCACGACTGGCCAGTTATATTTAGAATCACATGCATGAATATTCTTATTTAGGAATCTTGCCTTTTTCCTTTTTGTTACTCATTATTCAGACTCTTTGTTATCAACTGTCTTTGTCATCACTTGTGCTCCCCATCTATTTTTTTTTTTTTTTTGAGACAGAGTTTCGCTCTGTTGCCCAGGCTGGAGTGCAGTGGCACAACCTCGGCTCACTACAACTTCTGCCTCCCAGGTTCAAGTGATTCTCCTGCCTCAGCCTCCCAAGTAGCTGGGATTACTGGGCGCCACTGCATCCAGCTTATTTTTGTATTTTTAGTGGAGACAGGGTTTTACCATGCTGGCCAGGCTGGGTCTTCAGCTCCTGATCTCAGGCGATCTGCCTGCCACAGTCTCTTCAAGTGCTGGAATTACAGGTGTGAGCCACCATTCCCGGCTTTGTGTCCCTTTTTGAATGATCTGACTCAGTCTTCCAGAACACTTCATCTTGCTTCTGTCCAACTGCCTTTGAGATTTAGGATTTTTTGAGGCTGTATGCTATGCTCACTGGAAATGTTATCTCAAGCCTTCATAGCCATGTGCTATTTGCCATCTCCACAAAACCGACTTCTTTTATTGCTTTTAAAAGGGATCTTCATGGGGCTATGCAAGGAAATGTTCATGCATTTTAGAGATGCATACTAAAGTAGGAAGGAGTGAAGTGGCATGAGGCCTGCAATGCTCTTTAAAAGATTTCGGCAAAGAGAAAAAAAAGTAAAACGCAATAAATGAAGCAAATGTCAAAAAATCTGGGTATTGTGCACATGTACCCTAGAACTTAAAGTATAATAATAATAATAATAAAAAAAGATAAAAAACAAAAAAACAAAAAGAACATTCAAAGATATTGCTTGTAGTCTACCCTTTCTTAAAAAGAAAAAAAATCTGGGTAATTGTTAATCTCCATAATTATATGGAGAGTCACTGTGCTATATGCTCCTTTTGTCATAATAAAATTTTAAAATATAAAAATAAAAATTGTCACAATAAAATTTAAAATGGGCCTGGCCTGGTGACTCATGCCTGTAATCCCAGCCCTTTGGGAGGCTGAGGCAGGTGGATCACTTGAGGTCAGGAGTTCGAGACCATCCTGGCCAAACAGGGTTTCACATGGTGAAACCCTGTCTCTACTGAAAATACAAACATTAGCCACTTGTGGTGGTGGATGCGTGTAATCCCAGCTACTCGGGAGGCTGAGGCAGGAGAACTGCTTGAAACCAGGAGATGATGGAGGTTGCAGTGAGCTGAGGTTGTGCCACTGTACTCCAGCCTAGATGACAAAGCAAGATCCTGTTTCAAAAAAGACAAAAAAAAGTTTAAAATGAACTTTAAAAGTCTGGCTTACAGGCTGGGTGTAGTGGCTCACACCTATAATCCCATCTCTTTGCGAGGCTGAAGTGGGCAGATTGCTTGAGTACAGGAGTTCGAGACCAGCCTGGGCAACATGGTGAGACCCTGTCTCTTAAAAAAAAAAAAAAAGGACTTGCTTACAGTATCTCTCATACTTGTAATTGTAATTGGAGGTCATACCTTCAAGAATAACTACAAAAGCTTTTATTTTTCTTTGTATTAAAAAACCAAATCAACAAAAACTATTCTTCCAGACAACCTCTATAAGCATTCCAAACTAAAATTGATGAGATTCCCTTCAGAATATTTTGTTGTTCCAAATAAAGAAATTCTGTAATATAAAGAGCTTTTTACAGACACAAGTATAAGGTGATGCCTTATACTTGCCTATTCATCCTATTTTTCCCTATGCTTTGCTGATCTGAGTAGACAGGGTTGGTAATGACCTCAAATGGAACACTTCTCTAAGTGATGGGAAGATCTCATGCAGTGTCCTTCATCAGAAGTACCCATTACCTAGTGCCCTTGTTGGCACTGGAGCTGGAAGGCTCAGGATAGCAGGGAACAGGCAGCCCACAGTTCTGGAAGCAGGTCTGGTGGCAAAGGTCTGGGTATGGAGTGTCAGTGGTGGCAGAAGAGGGGAGAGTCACTGTTTTCTTCATTAGTTAATGTCTCTCCCCTGGAGGGAGGGCAAGACCCATGGTCTACACAGCCAAAGTGAGAGGGTGGTTGAGAAATTCTCCAGCAAACTCAGGCAAAGTCAGGCAAGCATATTTAGGCCTAGGAGTCCTGGTTACCACAGCCTAAAGTGATAGGAACAGAAAGTGAAAGGAACAGAAAACCAGCCCGAATTTGTTTTATGTGAATTTTGTAGCAATTGCTTTTCCAAAGGAGGAAAGAAAAGTTTTCTTTTAAAACACGGTTGAAGAAGAGGATGCTTTTCCTATGGACATGGTAGGCCATTTACCGACGAGTTATTATCATAAAAAATACCTACTGAGCCTGTGTGGGAAGCCTGGAATTCTTTTACTTTATTGTATTTTCCTCTAAGGATATATTGCGTTATTCCACAACAGGCTGGTCACAATCTTTGAGAGATTTACTTCTGAGACTTTTTGGTGTGGCTTCATTCACACTTCACATTTCATAAGAGAGACAATTTTGACTACTTTGAAGGAACCCTCCCTCAAACATAAACATCACAGCATCCTGACTTTAGAGTGTCTATCTCAACATTTCAGTGCTAGAAGGTTTTTTGGAATGCAGACAAATAAGATAAACAAAATCCCAGTGTGCTTAAACTGAGAGCAGGTTCTTTTTTGGAAGATGTGTGTGTGTATGTGTGTGTGTGTGTGTGTCTGTGTTTTGATGAGCTAAGTGTTGATTATAACCCAAAAAGAAGGAAAAGTGTGAGATTAGATAAGTGTCTGCTAGATTCATTATTGCCGTGTGCATTCTGTGAAATGGGCTTAGAGGTCACTGATTGTAGCTGCAGGATAAAGTTCACTTGTTTATTCTCAGTCTGATTGGGCCACCATTGAAAACAGAATGTGAACTACTGTCCAGAAGCCCTCTGTGAACTTCAGGTCTGCCTTAGAGGGATGCTTCCAGCAAGGGAGCGCGTGATGAAGTGATGAAGTCTGCAGGCATTGCTTGAGCAACGCCAAGTGGCCACTGGCCAGGGTAGAAGTTAAACCAGGAGATGGCTGTCAAATGCAGTTGTTAGGTTTGGCACATCTTTCTCAAGCTGCTGAGCTGAGCAGGAAAGAGAGACGTTTGTTTGTGGATTTATCTCATCTATAAGACACTCTGATAGATGAACTCTATATCAGTTCTATGTAGAACTCTGTATCAGTTCTATAAGGCACTCTTTACTCTGAATCTTTCTATTTGCTCAAGAGAAAAACAAGTCTGACTTGCATCCCATTGGAGATTTAGATTGGACAGTTTACATCTTTCACCTGCGCCCCCGTAGCGTCCTCTACTGATGCTGTCCTACATTGATTTTTCCAGCAACCTGGGAAGTAACCTCATAGATGGTTTGGGATGTCTTTTGGCTATGCTTAAAAATTTCCAACAGATTTGCGGCACATCTTAGGATAAATATGTTTCCTGTGAATTGTAATGATTTCTTACACTACATTTGCAACCATGTGTATGCATCTGCAGGAAACATAGCCTGGCTCTGTGAGGGAATACTGCTGTGACCGCAAAACTGTTTCTGTGGAATTTTCTCTGCTGTGGTCATCCTGCCTTCAGGTCAGTGAATAGATGGTGTTTGAACAGTGTCTGGCACAGATGCTTTAACCTTAAAGCTTAATGTATAACTGGTATTTTTTCCCCTTCTGTGTCAGCAATTGGCAACGGGACACTGTAAATAAGGATTCTGGTTTGTAAATGGACGTCTGTTCCTCCAGGGGAGGGGAAGGCTGGAGTAAGCAGTTTTGAAATTCATGCTGCAAGTGATAAGATAATTTGAGTAACCTGTAAGACCTGTGGATTCACAGGTTTCAAAAACAGGAAAGTCTCTTGTTTGAAAACCCTCTAAAGCAACATGTGGGCTTAGAAAAGAAGCCGGCTTGTGGTTTGGTGATTGTACTTCCTTATTGATATAATGGCCGCTGATGCAAGGCCTCCTGGGATTGCAGCGTGGTGACCGCAGGCCTGACGGTTACCCTGACTGGGTTCTGCAACAGCCCGGGGCTTTCAGCACAGATGAGAAGTCTAAAAATTTCCCTTTTCATTTCCTCTCTTGTGTGACTTTGTCATTTTTTAAAAAACTGGTCACAGAAAAGGGAATTTTGCCCATGCTTTTAAGGAGTTTATCTCGACTGAGTAGCTTCCCCGCCACTCCTCTAAAATCCCTCCCCAAAAACCCCAAGTTTAAAAAAAAATGATCTATTCTTGTAGATTTTTTTTGTGTGGGTCTATGTTTCATTCATCTGCTTTTAGGCTGGATTTATAACAAGCAGATCTTTTAAAATGGTATGATTTTAAAATAAAATTTAAAAAACACGCTGAGATCTTTCCATAACTTTGGCTTCCGGGAGTTGAAAGTGCAGGTACGTGCTACATCTTCTGGAAACCTAACCCTCGCACGCCAAGTGGGAGGCTCTTTTGGTCAAATACTCCCAGGACTTATGCTAGAGTTCTGAAATAAGTGAAAGCAGATGCCATGCCTGTGCGACACAGCTAACTGACCGCAGCCCAGAAAGTTCGGTTGGCTAGCTGTGTGGGGGCTGTCTTAAGCCCTGAAAACATTCTGCATCAGAACTCAGCTTTATAAAGGGGTTCCTGCTCTCCTGTCTGCCCTGGAGATAGTCATGCATGACAGCTTGTGGGCTGATCGTGCATTTAGGCAGCTGCTTTTCCTCCCTCCCTCCAGGAGGAAAATAGAGCAAAAAGGTAGAACTTACTTCCACACCCAAGTTTCTCCTGAAAGCACTGTGCCTGTTTTGTTTGCTACACGTCTTAGGTATGTATGTTTGCATCTACATAGGCCCAGAGCTCAGGTACGCACAGTGCTCAGGTACACGCAGTGCACACACTTGCTAGCCACATACACTCTCAGTGCACACACAGTGCTTGTGCACACATGGTAGTGCATGACGAATCCATATAGTATGTATGCACACACACAGTACCCACACACACGTGGTACATACACATGGCACCCCTGCACATACACAGTAGACACGCATAACCCAGAAAGTGGTTCTTGCTCTCTCTGTAACCTTAAGACTTTGGCAGTTTTTGTTAACGCCCACACTTGGCAGGATTACATTTCCTTGCGGCCTCAATGACGTGATAGGGCAGATTTATTGGGCTTACAGAAAAAAAGAGAGAGGAGAGAGAGTAAGCAAGCGAGTAGTAAACTCTGCTGTACAGTCAACCTGGGCCTTGGTTTTAAGGTGCCGATCATCAGGGCCAGGAGAGAAGATTTGGCAACATGGGGTCGTTTGGTGAGAGTCAGCAGGTTTCACTGGTAATCTGCTAGAGCACTAAAATACATACTTCCAAAGGTTGCCTTCTTTCAGTTCACTGAAGAATAAAAGGAGCCCCAAGGCTGGACCAAATAACATACATAAATAACACATGCATTCCTGCATGTGTTATTTATGTATGGGCACATGTTTATAGCATGCATGCATGTGTGCTATGTGTATATACCATGCACTTGCACACATATACTGTGTGTGCAGCCCACCAGATGCCACAGATATGGTAGTGGCAGGGTCAGTGACAGAGAGTTGGGGGGATGCAGGTGTGAGGCAGGCCTGCTTGGGAACAGGTAAATCACTTAAGGACACAGTGCTTTTCATCTGCTTTGCTGCTCTTTTCCTCTTAAGCAGCATGCGCTGAGATTGCAGAAACCTGAAAGATAGGCAAAGTGTATATCCCACCTCCCCTTCCTGCCTGACTCTTAAGTAAGTTTTCTTTAAGTGTCTTTTTTCTTCAGCCTCAGGAAAAAGAGGACCTTAGAACTGAAGGAGCAAGGATTCAACATCACACTGTTTTTGTTAGCTGCCTATGTGTGTTTGTTTGCTGTGTAGCCAAAAGACAGAGGAGATGAACAAGGAAAAGAAAAGAAACAAGGAACCAGATTGGAAAGACAGTATGAGTTTGTACTTATGAAATAAAACTTCTGTCCCTCTGCACAGGACCTGGAGTCTGTCCCAATTTCCTGTCTCTAACCTCACTGTAAGTGCTGACCCACTTCTGGCTATTTTTATTTGTTTCTTTGAAAATGCTCACTGTGACTGGAGTTGACTTGCCGACTCCGTTCTGTATCCTTCCCACCACCTGAGTCCCAGAGGGCAGCACTTCCCACCTCATGCCAGTAATTATGGGTGAGCACAGAGCCAAAGGATGGCAGGGTTTTGTTGGTGGTGTGACAAACGGTGACCCCTTTCCTTGCAATCAGAGACACAGGGACAAGCAGCTTGCACCTGCACATGGTCTTTTGCCTGATTTTCCTCTCTGAGGCAGGCCCCCTCCACGAAAGATGGGCACCTTCCCGTGTTCCGGAATTCTTGGGGGTGCGCTGACTCCAGGTTCTTGCCCTAGCTTTGGGCCCCGGGCAGTGAGCATGTGTAGTTACTTATCTGGGATTGCAACCTGAGTCAACAGTGAAACCAGGAAGTGAACTCAGGGTCCGGCATTGTATGGAAAGTTGGGTGTATTTACTTTTCTCTTAAAGCAAACTTTGATTGACTCTTTAATAAGTTACCATGGAGGATATAGTTCTGGTGAGATTTGACTTGGCATCCAAATCTAAGTCACATATTGATAATGGAGGAGAGGAACAGGGAGTCTTTTACGTTTTTCCAGTTTTATCATTAACCCCAAGTTCAGAAATCTGTTTGCTTTTAAAATTATCAGTTTCCTCGTTTAGGAAGGTGACAGTTCTCTACTGATGATGAGGTTGTTTTAGACGGAGTCTCATTCTGTCACCCAGGCTGGAGTGTAATGGCACGATCTTGGCTCATTGCAACCTCTGCCTCCCGGGTTCAAGTGATTCTCCTGCCTCAGCCTCCCAAGTAGCTGGGATTACAGGCATCCACCACCATACCTGGCTAATTTTTTGTATTTTTAGTAGAGACGGGGTTTTGCCATGTTGGCCAGGCTGGCCCTGAACTCCTGACCTCAGGTGATCCGCCCACCTTGGCCTCCCAAAGTATTGGGATTACAGACATAAGCCACCACGTCTTGCCTGATGAGGTACTTCGATGTCCTTTGTGGAAAGGCCTTATCAACCAGCTGGCACACAGCACTGTGGGAACCTCTGGCGGGGCTGTGTGAGGAATTAGAGTGACCTTGACTTCAGACAGGCCCGATATGGGTCTCGACTCTGTCACTTACGGTGTCACCTGAGGAATCCCTTCTCTTCTTTGGCCTCAATGTCCTCCTCTGGGAAATGAGAGTAAAAAGTCTCTCCCTTGTAAGGTTGTTAGAGGGCTCGGCAAGGAGATGGATGTGAAGGGCTGGCAGGGGGTGTGGAACGTAGCATGTGCTTGGTGGGGCAAGCTATCAGAGTTATTTATGACTCAAATCATTTTAATTGTGGGCCATAAAATTTCTGTTTTCTCTTTCCAGAGATTTCTCCAGGATGTTACCTGTATGAGGTACACAGTGTGAGGACACGCTCCGTGCTTTTCCTACTTGGGTCCACGTGAGTGTCTGGAGCTGCCCTTCAAGGAAGGGAATAGAAGAATGATTCTGCCTCCCTGCTGAGAGGGACGTGGGCCCTGCGGGTGGTCGGGCTGAAGCGTCCTCTCCTTTCTGCTGACAGCACTTCCTCATTAAACGCAGAGATCTGCAAAAGGGAAAACAAAACACAAGAAGAAAATGAGGCATCAAAGACCCTCCTCTTATGCCCATGGGGATTTGGAGGACGTGCTATTTCTTTACTTTCCCAAAGGGCCCAAGAAGAGCTTCTAGGGAGAGGGAGAACACCCTTTTAGGGGATTCCCACCAGGCCTGTCTCCTGAGGGCTCCTGTAGGAGAGGTAGTAACTAGGGTGCAGACCATTTTCTGTGTTATGGGCATCCAAGGAGAGAAGAGAGTGACCCCTTATGACTTGGGAGGCCCATAAAGATGGGGTCCTGGATGAGCAGTAGCAAGGAGGGTACAGGGATGGGTGTGCCTCGGGGGCTGGCAGTGAGGATGGCATTGTCCCTAGAGAGTTTAAAGACAATCCAGCTCCAAGTCAGACTGCTTTTAAACCATTTTAATTGCCACACACCAGTAAGTTCAAACAATATCAGTGATAAAATCTCCTTCCGTTGGGCAGCCAGTCCTTCTGCTCCCTCCTGATGTGTCCTGAGTGAGAGGGGTAGGGAGGAGCTAGTGTGTCCCGAAGACAAAGGAACCCGAGATATTTCTTTCCTCTTCCAAGCAAGAGTGGCTGGAGACGGCAAATGAGTGCTCAGGGATTCTTGGGGGTCAAAAGAGTCACCTGAGAGAAAGGAAGAGAGGGGAACTGCCACATCTCAGTGAGGGGAGCACCGCAGGCTCTGCCTCTCTTCCCCACCCATCTAGGAGGAGGGTCTGGAGTGGAGTCCATGAGGGGCTGGGCAGGCCTGGGGCCCTACTTTGGAGGGAATGTGGTAAGCAGACCATACAGGCAAGCAGACAGTCCTTGGAGGTTGAGGGTGAGACAAAGAACTGTAGTATCCTCTGTGTCTAAAGACACCTTTGCCTTCTGTCCTGACCCACAGATGGGCACTTCTCCTGCCCTGCCGTGCTTCTGCCATTTCTGGTGGAAATAGCTCGAAAGACTCCTGCTTATCCACAGAGCAGGGGACATTTACCCATGACAACCCCCTGGCAAAGTGACACGGTTATGCCCATTTCATAGACGAGGAAATGAGGCCCAGAAACGGGCAGGAATCTTCCCCAGCTGGGAAGCGGTGGATCTGGGACTTGTTTGCCCCAGAGGCTGCCACCTGGACACCTCACTGCCCTCAGAGGCTGACGGGGCCCCCAGCAGCTGTAACCGTTTCTTTTGAGTGCTTCTCATTGTGTGGAAGATCATTTTGGGGGTGCACAGAGCTCCCAGCTTGCTGTGATTCAGCACAACCCTGGTGTGTCACCAATAGGAGGTGGCCTTGATGGGCATAGTGCCAGCCAGCCAGAGACCCTCAATGGACAGGGGGCGTTTCCAGAGGGCCTGGTGTTTTCTGCATGGCAAGACTCCTACAGAGAGGCCAACCTGGTTTTTGGAGAACAGTTTGCATTTCCGGTGGCCCTGGGGGCACATGTTCCTGTTGGATTCCTGCACTGGAAGTGAGCTTGTGGGGCTGGGCTGCCAGCAGTGCCTGCCTTGTGCCGGGGCTTTTTTGGTATGGAAACTTCAGAGAGGCGTCACCTCCATCTCTTTTTTGCTCAGGCTTTGCTCATCTCTCCACACCTGCTTTTTGGGGCTCAAGCCTGGAAGAAGCCTCAGGACACAGGGGAAATGTCCGCCTGCTGAGCAGGACCCGGCGTGAAGGAAGAAGCCGTCCTCTGATTCCTCATGGCTCAGCCACCCCTCGCCTGAGCTGAGCCTGGCCACAGGGCCCGCCTGCAGGAAGGGTTGACCCACGGCTTCATTGTGCTCAGGCTGTGCTAAGAGCCCAGGGTGAGGACCTCCAAGCCCCAGAAGCCTCAGTTGGCCAAAGTGCTAGATGCACGTGGTCTGCCTTCATCCCTGATTCCCTCAGAGCCTGCATTTTTCCAAATTCAAGAGAGGCTCCACCTTTGAGAAGACCCGCCTGTCCCGGTTATTTATGTGTACCATATCTCCCTTTGTTCCGCAGAGCGGTGCGCATAAAAGGCTTTTGGGGAAGGGGAGAAGTGCCGCTCAGTGACTTGCACAGGAAATTGGAAATTGGATCCCAGGCCTACCCCCACTCCTCTGACTCATGCTTAAGCAAACCCAACACATGCCCTGACCTTTGCTCTCTCCCTCTATTGCAGGCCATACCTGCCAGCAGCCCGCTGTCCTGGCCATGCTGCGGCTCACAAAAGTCCAGCATTTGGCTAGTTTCCTGGGGGAATGAATCTTTCCGAGCCAAACTAATGCTATGCATGCAGCCTATGCTTTTTTTTTTTTTGGTCTTCCACAAAGTGAATACTTACTTTTTTTTGCTCTTTAAATTGTCATCCATTATATTCATCAACACAGAGAGATGGAACATTTGGCAAAATTATTTTAAGTAGCACTCCAACCTGTGATGGTAATATCAAATCAAGGAATTTGCTGAGCAGCTGTGGGGAAGAACAAAGGGCCTGAGAGTGATTTAGGGCCTGGGGGAGGGGAGGTGGTGGAGTTGAAGGCCCAGCCGGTAGCAGAAACAGCTGGAGAGGTAGGTTGTGCACTCCCGTGGGAGAGCCGGCCTTCTCAGCCCTGCCATCCCATCCACCCGTGCCTCATCAGAGAGTTTTCATCTGCTGAACATACCACATGCAGCACTTCAAAACAGATAAACTAAGCAGAGGATTCAGATTCAGTTTAATACCCTCGCTGAGAACTTCGGCTCAGGAGTTGGACAGGCCTGGCCTTGAATCCTGGCTCTGCCACTCACTGGCCTCAGTTGCATCATCTGTAAAATGGGGCTAATGTAGCAATCACTTCGTAGGGATTACTGTGAGGTTGAGTGTTTATTTGACCCAGTCACTGGCATAGAACAAGTGTTCAAAATACTATTATTATCACAAATATGCAGAAATGTTCAATGTATACACTCGGTTTTTGCAACCAATTAATTCAATGAGCATCTGTTGAGCACCTGTTATATGTTGGGTGCCGGGCTGGGTGCTGTTTGGGTACAAATATGTAAAGCATAGGAATTAATATGCTATTAGATAAACTAAAAAGACTTCTATTGACTTAAAAAGTAATAATGACTTCCAGTCGTATTTAAGTAATTAACAAAAGAGCCTTTCTTTTTTTTTTAATTTCCATTTTTGAGATGGAGTCTTGCTCTGTCTCTCAGGCTGGAGTGTAATGGTGCTATTTCAGCTCACTGCAACCTCTGCCTCCCGGGTTCAAGCAATTCTTGTGCCTCAGCCTCCAGAGTAGTTGGGATTATAGGTGCGCCACCACGCCCAGCAAATTTTTGTGTTTTTAGTAGAAACAGGGTTTCACCATGTTGCTCAGGCTGCTCTTGAACTCCTGACCTCAGGTGTTCCACCAGCCTCGGCCTCCCAAAGTGCTGGGATTACAGGCATGAGCCACTGTGCCCAGTCGAAAGAGCCTTTCTTGACAGATGGTCTATTAGAAACAATTTGAAAAGAAAATGTAGAGTTGAAAAAAATAAAAGGGAAGCTGCATTCTTTTTAATTGTTTCTGAACTTGTTGCTTTTCAACACAACTATTATCTAAATTAACTTAATTTCTTAAAATAAGCCCTGCTTCATACCCGGGAAGCTTCAATCAGCTAATTTGCAGATAATCAGACCTGTTTACAAATAGTCTGGTTTGTCTGAGTGACTTTCGGTGACACATGCATACTTAGAAAGGGTATCATTTGCCAGGGATTAGCCAGTTCTGCTGAATGACAGTCTTCGGAATTAGAAGTCATCTAGTTCAACCTTTCATCCTTTTAATAGAACTTCTGGTAGATAACAGCTGAGCTTCTGCTCAGACTGCTAGAAATGGAGAACTTACTACTTCAAAACGTAGATACTGCCCGTGTTGAACAGCTCTAAATGTTCAAGATGGAATAATTAATAGTAAACTAATTGAAAAGAATTTGCATAGCACATCTCAAGGACAAAAATCCCTTCTGTTGTTTTTTCCTTTCGTCTTGGTCTCCATCTCTGTCATTTGGTGGTGTTTGGACTGCCTGTCTGTCTTCCCCTTTTACTCCGAGCGGCCGCCTGCCCTCTGCCCCCTGCCCCCGGGGGAACAACAATGGCTCTGATCACAACTGGGTGGCCAAGCGTATCATGCCGTAGAAGTTTGGAGCCAACACTCAGTTCAAGTTGCTCCTCTCCTTGTTCTCTAGGGTGGCTCCACTAGGTTCTGCTTTCTTGGAAAACAACAGTGAACTTTGTTTAGCCAAAACCCTATTTCCCAAGCTGATATTTGCTCACTGGCCTCCCCTCCTCCAGCTGCTCCCAACTGCTGACCACTTCTTGAGCACACTGCTAGCTGCTTCTGCTGTTCCAGCACTTCCTGGAAGGCAGCCGCAAGCCGCCAAGGCAGATGGAGCCCAAGCCCTGTTGCTTGTGGCCTTGGCTTACTGAGCCTGAATCCACGACCGGATCATTAGAAAAGGAATGGTGTGTGTGCCCACCTTTGAAGCCAGTAGGCCAAAAGAAGGGTGAGCAGGACAGCGCCATAACACCTAGAGTTATGGTGTTTGGTTCACACTTCTGGTTTCCTGCAGAATTGTTAGAATTTTTTAAAAAAGGAAGCAGCAAGTTGAGAGCAACTAAAGTGAAAAGAGAAAAGTGATACAAAGGGAAAGGTTTATTTTTGGAGCTCTTAGATTCTGAAACTCCTTCTGACTCTTTTATCCTTTTACCTCTCCCATTCTCCTCACTGGGCTCTTTGTCCTCACGGGGACTGTGCGTCTGATCTCACTCTAGCTCTGGGTCCCTTAGGCTCTTCTGGCTTTCTGGTTCCTGGAGTGAGCCCTTTCAGTGAGGCCCTCCCTCAGTTTCCCATCCCTCTTGTTCTTCTGCCATCCAGACTCATCACAGCCCAAATCGGAGACCGGCTGGCTGCATGGCTGGCTACTCAGAGCGGCTGGAGACAGCCATGCCCCAGGGCGACTTGTTCCACAGTGATCTGACTGGTTCACCCAGGGGTCTTGGACCTCACAGACCTCATCGGGAACATCAAATGAGGTTTCTTTGGCAGGAATGATATTTAAAACAATGTGATTTAGTTATGAGCATTTAAGAAACAGGAGATCACCAGAAAATCCAGAGTTTTAGCTCCACAAGCAGAGCTGGCGAGCTGGCGGTCCCCGGTCTTTACCCATTCTGGGATGACCACTGGCTGGAGCTGAGAGGCAGCGGCTACTCTGACATGGGGCACACGCTCCATTTTACTACCATCTCTGCAACAACAGAGAGTGTCTTCCTGGACCCCCAAACTGAGAATTAGATGCCTTTGATCAATGGGCTTGGTTCCTCCCACTCCCCAGACGACCTGATTCATGAGAGGCCTGCCTGTTCCCCGTGGGTATCTGAGTTTGCAGCCCATGCTCAGTAGAGTTTATTCAGCAATCCTTTTCCTGACCTATAGCAGATTCCTAGCCCATCACATTTCTAATGCAGTTGTTGCAAGTCTTGTCCAGACCTTTCAGACCCTTGATCTTTCCGGGAGATTGTGCCTCATACATTAATGAAAAGATTGAGGCCACACAACAGGTACTCTTAACGCCTCAGCTTTCTGCCTTTCTGCTTCTAAGGTCTCTCTCTCCATTCCTTCCTCTTTCCCTCCTTTCTAACTCTCTTTTTCTTTTTTTCATCACTTTAAAAAAATTGTAAAATAGAGTGTACCTACAGAAAAAGGAGGCCGAGGCAGGAGAATCGCTTGAACCTGGGAGGCAGAGGTTGCAGTGAGGCGAGGTCATGCCATGGCACTCCAGCCTGGGCAACAGGAATGAAACTCTGTCTCAACAAAAAAACAAAAACAAAAAAGAACCAAAAAAACAAAAACAAAGATATACAGTTCAGTGATTTATCACAAAGTCAAAACCAGTGTCATTATCAGCCTGATCGAGAACTAGAACTCTGCCCTCCTTCACCCTGCACTTACTCCTCATTCCCCCGTCCACCTCTACCCTCCCTCCCTATCAGAGGTGACCATTATCCTGACTTTTTATGTAAAGCATCTTTGATTATCTTTACCACCAAAAATATATGTATAAACAGATGTTCATAGCAGCTTTATTCATAACTGCAAAAACCAGGAAGCAACCCAGATGTCCTTTAATAGGTGAATAGATAATAAACTGTGATACATTTAGGCAGTGCACAATTATTCAGTCCTCAAAAGAGATGAGCTATCAAGCCATGACATGATATGGAAGAATCTTAAATGCATATTACTAAGTGAAAGAAGACAGTCTGAAAAGACTATATGCCTTATGATTCCAACTATATGTCATTCTGGAAAAGGCAAAACTGTAGAGGCAGTAAAAGGATCAGTAATTGGCCAGGTACAGTGGCTCACATCTGTAATCCCAGCACTTTGGGAGGCCCAGGCGGGCGGATCATGAGGTCAGGAGATCCAGGCCATCCTGGCTAACATGGTGAAACCCCATCTCTACTAAAAATTAAAAAAATTAGCCAGGCATGGTGGCATGCGCCTGTAATCCCATCTACTCGGGAGGCTGAAGCAGGAGAATCGCTTGAACCCAAGAGGCAGAGGTTTCAGTGAGTCAAGATGACGCCACTGCGCTCCAGCCTGGGTGACAGAGCAAGGCTCCGTCTCACACACACACACAAAAAGTATCAGTAATTGCCAGGGATTAGGGGGAGGGAGGGATCAAACAGTGTAGCACAGAGGGTTTTTAGGGCAGTGAACTGCTGTGTATGATACTGTCATGATGGGCACCTGTCATTATACATTTGTCAAAACTTGTAGAATGTACAAGACCAAGAGAGAACCCTAATGTGAACTATGGATCCTGGGCGATACCGATGTGTCAGTGTAGGCTCATGGATTGTAACAATCACACCGCTCGGGTGGGGGATGTTGATAGCGGGGAAGGCTGTGCTATGTGGGGGGCAGAGGGTATTTGAGATATCTCTGTACCTTCCGTTCAGTTTTGCTGTGAACCTAAAACTGCTCTAAAAAAGTAAAATCTTAAAAAAAGGGAAAAAGGTCTCTTTAAATGCTAAAATTTAGTTTTTGGCTAAACTGAACTTTAGTATTTCAATGCTAAAGCCTGTGTTTTGTGTGTGTGGTTTTTTTTTAACTTTATATAAATGTAACTAAACAGTATGCATTCTTTCCTGTGCCGCACTTTTTACTCAACATTATACTTGTGAAAATCATCCAGGTTGTCATGTGTAGGTGTAGTTTGCAGTTTTTATCAGTGGATAGTATTGCATTTTAAAAATGGCATAATTTGTTGGTCTGTTCTACTCTTGGTGGAGATTTAGGTTGTTTCCAGTCTAGGGCTATTGTAAATGATGCTGCTATGATCATCCTTGCTGTTGTGTGCTGGGGGAGGCATATGTGTGTTTCTGAGGAGTCTGGAGTCTTCTTTGTGGAAGGGTTTAAATGATCAGTTCAGTTTATTGAATAGTTATTGGGCTAGTTAAGATTTACATGTTTTCTTGTGTCCGTTTTTGATAAATTTTCTTTTTAAGGGATTCACCAATGTATCTAAATTTGCAAAATGTTTTGGCATAAAACTGTTCATAATACCTTCTTATGATCTTCAATAAAGGTGGTTCTGTTGTGATGTCTCTTTATCATGCCTGACATTGATTATTTTAATCTTCTTTTCTTTCTTTTGCCCCTTGATAAATCTTGCTAATTTTTGTTTGTTTGTTTGTTTTTGTTTGTAGACACAAGGTCTCACTCTGTTGCCCAGGCTGGTCTTGAACTCGCGGCCTCAAGCAGTCCTCCTGCCTTGGCCTCCCAAAGTGCTGGGATTACAGGCATGAGCCACCATGCCTGGTTTTGCCAGGGTTTTAAATCAATTTTATTACTCTTTCCAAAAAATCCAGATTTTGGTTTTGTTGATACAGATGTTCCTTCATTTACAATGAAGTTGTGTCCCACTTAAAGTGTGTTTTTAACTTAAGATATTTTCAACTTATAATGCGTTTATCTGGACATAATTCCAATGTAAGTTGAGGAGCATACTGCATGCATATTGCTTTCATATTATTGGAGTGATAAAATCATAAGTTGAACCATTGTAAGTTGGGGACCATGTATATTTCATATTTTATATTTGTTTTTTAGTGCATTAAATTCTTCTTTTCTTGGGTTTAATTTTCTGTACTTTTTCTAATTTCTTGAGATGGCTGCTTAGTTCATTAATTTTAAGACTTTCCTATGATCAATATATGCAATTATGCAATTATAGTGATAAATATTCATCTAATCATAGCTTTAACCTTATCCCATGACCTTCAGTATGCAATATGTTTATTATCATTCTATTAAGATATGTTAAAATGTTATTTTGATTGTTTTCATGGGTTATTTAGATGTATATCTGCATTTTCAAATACATGGGGCCAGGCGCAGTGGCTCACGCCTATAATCCCAGCACTTTGGGAGGCCAAGGCGGGTGGATCACCTGAGGTCAGGAGTTCAAGACTGGCCCGGCCAACATGGTGAAACTGCATCTCTACTAAAAATACAAAAATTAGCTGGTCATGGTGGCACATGTCTGTAATCATAGCTACTTGGGAGGTTGAGGCAGGAGAATTGCTTAAACCAGGGAGACGGAGGTTGCAGTGAGCCAAGGTTGTGCCGTTGTACTCTAGCCCGGGTAACAGAGCAAGACTCCATCTAAAAAAAAAAAAAAAAATTCATGGGAGTTTTCTAATTATCATTTTGTTACTGGCTTTTAGCTTACTTGCAATGTATTTAAAAGTGTATTTTGTATAATTTCAGTCATTTGAGATTTGCCAAGACATGCTTTATGACTCAGCATATGGTTGATTTTTGAAATTGTTTCTTGTGTGTTTGAAAATAATGTACACTTGTAGTTGTGAGTTCAATATTCTATATATGTCCATTAGGTTATAGTTCCTGATTGTGTTGTTTGAATCTTTTATATCCTTACTGACTTGTCTGCTTGTTCTGTTAAATATTGACAGAAGTGTGTTAAATTCTACCATGATTGTGGGTTTGTCCATATGTAGATATGTTGCTTTTTGCTTCATGTATTTTGAGGTATTAGGTGTATATAATTTTATAATATTGGCTGGGCGTGGTGGCTCACTCTTGTAATCCCAACACTTTGGGAGTCTGAGGTGGGTGGATTCTCTGAGGTCAGGAGTTCAAGACCAGCCTGGCTAACATGGTAAAACTTTGTCTACTAAAAATACAAAAATTATCCAGGCTTGGTGGTGCACACCTGTAATCCCAGCTACTTGGGAGGCTGGGGCAGGAGAATCTCTTGAACCTGGGAGGTGGAGGTTGCAGGGAGCCGAGATTGTGCCACTGCACTCCAGCCTGGGCAACAGAGTGAGACTCCATCTCAAATAATAATAATAATAATAATCATAATTTCATGACATTATAACTTCCTGGGAAATTGGAAATCTTGTTATTAAGACGGGCCCTTCTTTATCTCTAGTAATGCTTTCTGCTTTAAATTCTATTTTTTTTGATAATTAGTAATATAGATAGTCCATGTTTTTTGGATTAGTATGGTATATATTTTCCATACCTTTACTTTTATCCATTTTGTATCCCCATCCCCCCTCCTTTTTTTTTTGGCTCACCTCAATTTCGGCTCACTGTAACCTCCACCTCCAGAGTTCAAGCAATTCTCCTGCCTCAGACTCCTGAGTAGCTGGGATTACAGGCGCCTGCCACCATGCCTGGTTAATTTTTGTATTTTTGGTAGAGACGGGGTTTCACCATGTTGACCAGGCTAGTCTTGAACTCCTGGCCTCAAGTGATCCACCTGTCTTAGCCTCCCAAAGTTCTAGGATTACAGGCATGAGCCCCTGCCCAGCCCATTTTATATCCTTAATGTAATCTTCTGTAAACACTATATAATTGAAAACATTAATCATCTGGCAATCTTCGTCTTTTAATGGGACCATTTAGTCCATTTATATTTAATGTAATTCCTGATTTCTCTTTTTGGTGGGGAGACAGGGTTTAGCTTTGTCATCCAGGCTCAAGTGTAGTGGTGTGAACATGGCTCACTGAAGCCTCGACCTCTTAGGCCCAAGAGATCATCCTGCTTCAACCTCTCAAGCAGCTGGGACTACAGGCGTGTGCCACCATGCCTGGCTAATTTTGTATTTATTGTAGAGATGGGGTTTCACCCTCTTGCCTAGGCTGGTCTTGAATTCCTGAGCTCAGGCAATCTGCTGGCCTTGGCCTTCCAAGGGCTGAGATTACAGGTGTGAGCCGCTGTGCCTGGCCTAATCCCTAATATATTTGGATTTAGATCTCTCATGTTGTGTGCTTTCTACTTGTCCTACTTATACTCTATGTTCATCTTTCTCTCATTTTATTGCTTATTTTGGATGACTATTTTTTTTAATGTTCCGTTTCCTTCCTCTATTATCTTGGAAATTATATACCCTTTTTACTCTTCTTTTGGTGATAAGCTGCAAGATCACAGTATTTCTTCTTGTCTTATATTAATTGGTGCTTCATGCTCTTTTCAGGCATGAAAAGAGGCATGAAAAGAGCTCTTTCAGGCATGAAGAACTCTGAAACACCCTAACTCTACTCCTGTCCCCAATTTTGTATTATTGTTGTCGTGTATTTTAAGCTATATATATATTTTTAAATTTTTATTTATTTATTTTTTTGAGGTGGAGTCTCGTTTAGTCACCCAGGCTGGAGTGCAGTGGCGCGATGTTGGCTCACTGCAAGCTTCGCCTCTCGGGTTCACGCCATTCTCTTGCCTCAGCCTCCTGAGTAGCTGGGACTACAGACGCCTGCTACTATGCCCGGCTAATTTTTTGTGTGTTTTTAGTAGAGATGGGGTTTCACTGTGTTAGCCAGGATGGTCTCGATCTCCTGACCTTGTGATCCCCCTGTCTCGGCCTCCCAAAGTGCTAGGATTACAGGCATGAGCCACCGCGCCTGGCCTATTTTTTTTTTTTTTTGAGATGGAGTTCACTCTTGTTGCCTAGACAGGAGTGCAGTGGCACGGTCTCGGCTCACCACAACCTCTGACTCCCGGGTTCAAGCGATTCTCCTGCCTCAGCCTCCCGAGTAGCTGGAATTACAGGCATGTGCCACTATGCCTGGGTAATTTTGTATTTTTAGTATAGACGGGGTTTCTCCATGTTGGTTAGGCTGGTCGAACTCCTGACCTCAGGTGATCTGCCTGCCTCAGCCTCCCAAAGTGCCGGGATTACAGGCCTGAGCCACTGTGCCTGGCCAAGGAATACGTATTTGAAATTCAACAACATTTAAAATTTTTTATATAGTCACTCTCAATTTGTATTTACCTATATTTTAATCCTTGCTATTGTTTAATGTATTACTTTCCTTCTTGCATCTCTGACTTTCCATCTGGGACTATTTTCCTTGGGCCTGAAGAGTATTCTTTAATATTTCCTTTATTGTGAGTGACAAATAATTCTTTTTTGGTTTGTTATCTTTAATTCATCTTTATACTTGAAAGATATTTTTGGAGGGCATACAATTCTAGGTTGGCAGTTATTTACTTTTAGTATGTTAAGGGTAGTCCATTATTTTCTGGATTTCCTTGTTTCTCTTGAGAAACCAGCTGTCTGTCTAATTGTTGCTCCTTTGACAGTGATCTGTCTTTTATTCTATGGTTCTTTTAAGATATTTCCGTTTCCTCTGGCTTTCAGCAATTTTACTGTAATGTACCTTAGGTGTATTTCCTTATTCTTGGAGTTTTTATGGACTTCTTGAATCTGTAGCTTTATGTGTTTAATTTGCTTTGGAAAAAATCTCAGTTATTATCTTTTCAAATATTGCTTCTTTCTCATTTTTTCTTCTGTCTTTCCAGAATTCCAATAACATGTATACTAGGTATTCTTACTCTATTATTTACCACTCTTAACTTCTCTTTTGTCTTTTTCATTCTTTTCTTCCTTCATGCTTCATTCCAAATATTTTCTTCTGATCCAACATCCAATTTACTTCAGCTTTGTCTAATTTCTTATAAAACATACTCATGACTTATTAAATTTAATATAATATAATAATATAATAGATACAATATATAATATAATATATAACAATATAATATAACAATATATAATATATGATATAATAAACATAGTAATATTTTTTCATTTCTAGAATTTCTGTTAACACCAATATCTGGAGACTGCCTGAGTGTCCATTGTTCTATTTTCCATTGTTATGCTGGTTTTTATGTTTATTATCTTTTCTTCTTATTTAGTTATTTTTGCTGTTATAGTGGGCATAGTTATAACATTAATTGCGGAAATTATTTGAGACCTAGGATGATGTTGTCTTCCTCCAGAGAGGACTTACTTTGCTTTTGTCAGGAGTCTGGGGCCAAGAGTACCCTGAGATTAATTTAATCCAATTTAATGGATTGAAATGATTTGAAGGTGAGCTGCAGTGTCTGCAAAGGCCGGGCTATTTCTGGATAATATTTACTCCTACAGTATAGTCCTTTAGGGTCACAACCCAAAGATAAGGATTTTCCTGGGAGACTCACCTTGGTGGACCCTGGACCCCAGTATCAGATCCTCTAACCATATCATGCTGTATGAAGTGTTGCTCAGATTCTCATCTTCTCTGCTGTGTGACCTGAAGTTGGCTAACAATGAGGAGGAAGAGTGACTTCAGACTCTGGGTTTACCTTCTGGGCCTCCATTTTTCCTGGTCCCTGGCTTGCTAATTCTTCACTCTTGTGTTAGCTATCAGATGCTTCCGGAAAGATGATCCCTAGATTTAATGCAGCTCGTATGTTTGTTCTCATTGGGAAGATTGGTATGAATTACCTAGCTGCTATGGTTGCCCGCCTCTACTTTCTCATCCTTCTTTCTTTTGTATTTCATGGAATTTCAAGTAAAGAAATGTCCCTTCTTCTCTCTAAAGCCAGCCCTTATAGGTGCTACTTGGTGTCCTTTCTGTCCATACTTGTCTAGAATCATAAAGCATCTTCAATCTCTCCTTTAACACTAGAGCCTTCCCCTACAAACACGTTCAGCTATCCCCTACACAAACAAATACAACTGACAAACACGGTATCCTAAACCTTGCTATTCTTCCCAATCACAAGCCTATGTGGTACTATTTTTGGTGACGACTCTTGCCAGAACAGTTTATCAACTCCTTTTTTTCCCAGAGTAATGTTGACAAATCTGCTCAAATCAGTGTTCCCAACTTGATTGACTCGGCCAGAACGAGTTTACATAGAGAAGAGTGAAGGGGGAAGATAAAAAAAAAAATGAAGAGATGCAAGAGGAAATTTATAATGTTTTATTTTTGTGATGGTGTCTTGCTTTGTCACCCAGGCTGGAGTGTGGTGGCATGATTGCGACTCACTGCAACCTCCACCTTCCGGGTTCAAGCAATTCTCCTGCCTCAGCCTCCTGAGTAGCTGGGATTACAGGTGCCTGCCACCACGCCCAGCTAATTTTTTGTATTTTTAGTAGAGACGGGGTTCCCCCATGTTGGCTAGGCTGATCTTGAACTCCTGACCTCAAGTGATCCATCTACCTCAGCCTCCCAAAATGCAGGAATTACAGGCATGAGCCACCGTGCCTGGCCATAATTTTTTTTTTTTTTTTTGGACGGAGTCTTGCTGTGTCACCCAGGCTCGGCTCACTGCTGCTTCTGCCTCCCGGGTACAAGCAATTCTCCTGCCTCAGCCTCCTGAGTAGCTGGGACTACAGGCACGCACTGCCACACCCGGCTAATTTTTGTATTTTTTAGTAGAGACGGGGTTTCACCATGTTGGCCAGGATGGTCTTCATCTCCTGACGTCGTGATCCGCTCGCCTTGTCCTCCCTGAGTGCTGGGATTACAGGCATGAGCCACCGCACCCAGCCCATAATGTTTTAAATTATGCAGACAAGCCTGGGGTTTTTCCATAAAATTATCTGTCCCTTGTTCTTATTTTCTCTTTTCCTCCCTTTTGTTATCAGAGTTTTGAAGGGGCAATTTATCTTTGTTATTTCTATTACTCAAACACACACTCTTATTTAAACATCACCAAAAACCTCCTAGTTGCCCATCCAGTGGCCTTTTCCCAATCAAAACTCATTCTCCTTGTTCTCCTTGTAGAATTTGTCAGGGCTTTCATCCCTCAAGTTTCTCCTCCCCTACGTTCTGGAATGCTTGACTTTCTCAGCTCTCCTGCCTACTCATTCTTTTCCACCTTCCATTCCTTTCTTCTACTTCCTAAAGATAGAACTTCCAAAGGTTCTTGGCCCTTTCTCTCATCTTCTCATCATAGAGTTTTTGCCTTAGTAGATTCATGGCTTCCACCATTCTTTTTTGGGTGAGGACACCCAAATCTAAATATCCGGCCTAGGTTTCTCTGAGGGTTCCGGTTTTGCATTTCTGAACGACTGCTGTTTTTTCTAGCTGTGTGTCCTAGAAGTCCTTCAAGGATATTTTTAAAAGTTGAGCTCATAATTTCCATCCACAAACTTCCTATTTCTTATTTCCCAAGTCGATTAATATCACAACGGCATCTCTATACTCCTTCTTTTTTCTCTACATTAAATGCCCTTTCTTTCATCTCCACTTGTTCAAATTCCATATAGCTTTGAAAATTCAAAGGTTTCTCCTTCGGAAAACCTTAGAGTCATATGAAAAAAGTATGGGCTTCAGCAGTGAGAGATGGGTCTCAAATGCAGGCTCTGTCACTAACTGTATGACTCTGTACAAGGTGTTTACTGCAAACTTGAGTTTTTCTCATCCATAACGTGGGAGTCAGGGTGACTGGCTCACAGGGTTTATTGATAAGATTAAATGCATTATTTATGAGCATGCTCTGTGTCTTTTGTTAGACTGTAAGCTCCTTGAGAGCAAGATTCATGTCTGATTAATCAATATATCCCCAGGTACTGATTAGTTATCATATGAATGAATTAATATTGCACATTTTGCCAAACAACATGGTGCTGATGTCAGCATTTTATTCACCCACTAAAGAGATCAAACCTACTTTATTTTGGTCAATATTGCCTAATTATATGCAGGCACTACTTTGATAGCCTTATTTTATTTCTACTCAGGTTGAATGACTTGACTTAATGTCAAATGAGTGCTAAGATGGGAGAAGGAATTGGAGGCTTTTAGACCTACCCTGGGGTCAGTTTTTTGTTGCCCTCCCACATGCAGCAAAGTTGGAATAATTGTCTAGTGAGCTTAATAGTGTAGACAACCGGCCCTGGCTGGAAAGGTCCCCAAGTCCCATTGCCTCTTTTTATTTTTGTTTAATTTATCTGGATAATTCCTTCATCTCTTCACTTCTTTTGATCTTTGGTGAATAGCCTCTTGGGTCCAGGAAGCCGTCTGTTCCTACTTCCCTATTCTCATTCTCTCTCTAGCCTCCTTCCTCCTCCTTGTCCTTAAAAATGGGCGAGACTGGCTGGAGCTGTCCTGCAAAGCCAGCCCTCACCTGGGAAGGGATCTTTTTCCAAGGGCATACCAGGCCCAATGCACCTGTCTGCTAGGGTGAACATGCCAAGCACTTGTCCCTCTCTTGGCCTATCAGATGCAGCTGAATACACTTGGCTGCTGCTCCAGCAATTTGGTTATTCATTTTCGGCTCTTGGCTGAGTGTCTACACCTGGTCAGAGCTTGGCTCACACACTTTCTAGTTCCCTTGGCTGAATGTCTGCAACCATTGCATATTGGCTCTTTCCCTTTATCCTCACTTTCCCTCATTAGGTAAATCCTTCAAGGGAGGAATAAATGGAGGTGAGGTAGGAGATGGGCACACACAGTGGCATTCCCTTTGAATAGCTGGAAGAGATCTTAGAACAAAGTTTTCTGGTCAAGGCCAGCTTAGTAAGGTGAATTATTGCCTCCCCCAAAATATCAGGTCCTAATTCCTGGAACCTATAAATGTTATAGCTGAATATTTGTGTCCTCTCCCAAATTCATCTGCTGAAACCCTAATGCCCAAGGTGATGGTAATAGGAGACGGGGCCTTTGGGAGGTGCCCTTGTAAAAGAGAGTGCAGAGCTAGTCCCTCCCACCATGCGAGGACACAGCAAGAAAGTCCATCACCACATGTATGAACCAGGAAGCAAGCCCTCCCCATGTTACTGGATGGAAGGTCTTGACTGTGAGTTGTCTAAGTTCTTGGGGTGTTGAACAAACAGTTGAACAAAACACACAAACAAAGCAACAAAAGAATGAAGCAATGAAAGACAAATGAAGCAACAAAAGAATGAAGAAACACAAGTAAAGATTTATTGAAATGAAAGTACACTCCACAGAGTGGGAACAGGCTCAAGCCAGCAACTCAAGAACCCCCCAATTCAGGTTTTTATTAAGCTAAAATAATTTGGTAACACCCCAGATGCCATTTAGAGGTCTCCAATTGGTTCCATCTTATGAAGGATTGGCCTGTGACCAATCAGAGGCTGAAGTGGAAGCTTGGCCTGCCGTCAATCAGAGGCTGAAATGGAAACTTCTGTCTTGTTATCACAGGAGTAAAAATGTGGCCTGTATGCTGCCTCATCTTGCCTAGAACTGGCTGCACCAGCTGTTCTTTTGCTTATGCCTTAACCCTTGGTTTCCCTTATTCCCTATTCTCCTGTCTCACCCAAATATCAACTCTGCCAGTGTCTTGACCTTGGACTTCCCAGCCTCCAGAACCATGATAAATGAATTTCTGTTGTTTGTAAGCCACTCAGTTTATAGTAGTTTGTTTCAGCAGCCTGGAAAAACTAAAACATTTGCCTTATTTGGATAAAAATAATTTTGTGGGGCTAGGTGAGGTAACTTATGCCTGAAATCCCAGCAGTTTGGGAGGCTGAGGAGGGTGGATCACATGAGGCCAGGAGTTTGAGACCAACCTGGCCAACATGGTGAAACCCCATCTCTACTAATAATGCAAAAAAATTAGGTGGGCTTGGTGATGAATGCCTGTAATCCCAGCTACTTGAGAGGCTGAGGCAGGAGGATCACTTGAGCCCAGGAGGTAGAGATTGTCATGAGCTGACATGGTGCCATTGCACTCCAGCCTGGGCAACAGAGTGAGGCGCTATCTCAAAAAAATAAAAAAAAATTAAAAAAAAAAAAAAAGGATTTTGCAGATGTGATTAAGAATCTTAAGATGGGGAGATTCTTCTGGATTATCTTGGTGGTCCCTAAATGACATAATAGGTATCTAGTTCTAGACTGAATGTTCGTGGGTGAGTCCATTAAGAGCTGCTGCTCCTGCTACCACCAGGAAGCTGGCCACCCACTGCAAAGCTGCCCTACAGCTCCTACAATCTGTGCCCCCAACACATGCCTCACATCCAAGGCTTCTGTCCCCTCTGAACCCAGTTTGAAATTCAAGTCTTGCATGACTGCCTGTTATTTGAGGAATCTAAATCACAACTGGGACTTTGGTTGCAGGGGTGCCTGGGAAATGTGGTTTTTAGCATTCCAGCTTCTGCATTTCAGGAAGGTGACTTCCCGTTGTGGCCATTGTTGCACTCCATATGCCATGTATGTTGAGTGGGCCAGTCCAGAATTTCTTACACAAACACCTACTACGTGCATAGCAGGGCTGTAAGCCATTTAGAAAGCCCTGCACGCAAGGCACTTACTTTCTTATGGGTGTAGCGAGTAAGTTCATCAACAAATAAACCCAGTAATTTAAGATACTGTTATTTGCCACAAAGGAGATAAGGTAGTGTAATGAGGTAGTGACTAAGAGTAGGGGTTGCTTTAGTTGTGTAGATTTATATATAGATTTCGCTAACAGAACAGTCAGAAAAGTTCTCTTGACCTGACGTTCTTTGTCTTGATCTGAATGATGAAGAGGCAGCCATGTTTAAGTCTGGGGAAATGGTGTTCCAAGAAGAAGGAACAGTAAGTGCAAAGGGCTGGAGGTGGGAATACCTTCGCATACTCAAGGGAGAGAAAGAAGCCAGTGTAGCTGGAGTGTGGTGAACGAAAGCAGAGTGGAAGGAAATGAGGTTGAAGGACTAGGCAGATGCTAGATCCCAAGGACCTGATGGGGATTTGGATTTTATTCTTGTGACAACAGGAAATCACTGGGAAGTTTTAAGTGGGCGAGTTAGAGTGGGTTGAATAGTGCCCTCCAAAATTCATGTCCACTGGGAAACTCTGAATGTGACCTTATTTGCAAATAGGTTATTTGCACATGTAATGAAGGCAAGGATGGAGATCCATCCTGGATCAAGGTGGGCTCTGAATCCAATAAGAATGTCTTTGTAAGAAACAGAAAATGAGTCACACAAAGAAGAGGGTTTGGGGCGATGCAAACCAAGGAGTGGCAAGGATTCCCAGCAACCACCAAAAGCTAGGAGAGAGGCAGGGAATGGGTTCTCCCTCGGAGCCTCCAGAAGAAATGGAACCTGCTGCCATCTTGATTTTGAACTTCTGGCCTCCCGAATGCTGAGAATACATTTCAGTTGTTTCACACCTCCTAGTTTGTGATACTTTGTTATGACAGCCACAAGAAATAAATACAAGAGTGATGTGATCTTATCAGTGCTATAGAAAACTCACTCTGGCTGTGGTCCGGAGGTGAAATCTAGGAGCCAAGACCAATGGTGGCAGGGAGACCTGTTAGGACTGGGTGTGGCAGGGGTCCAAGTCGGAGATGCTGCTGCTTAGACTGGAGGAGTGTCTGGCTAGATGGTGAAAAGCTTTCAGTTTCAGGATGTGCTAGGAAGGTAGACCCTGTGGGTTTTACTCTTGGATTGGATGTTGGGGGAAGACTGAGAGATGAGAAAGAGGAGTTAAATCCGACTCTTAGGTTTCTGGCCTGTGCTGTTGGCATGATTTATTGAGATGAGGAGGCTTGCGGAGCTAAGTTGGGATTGAGACGCTTTTTGGTCATGGGAAGTTGGAGATGCATATTTGAAATCTACATGGAGATGCTGAGCTGGGCAGTTGGGCTAGACCAGTGTAGGGCTTCAGCGGTAAGTAGACACAGGGATAACATTTGAAAGCCATCTACATATAGGTGACATTTAAAGTCTCGGGACTAGATGAAAGAGTAGATGTGGAAGAGAGAAGAGCTAATGTCAGAACTCTGGGGCATTTGAGTGATAGGTAGAAGTCTGGAAGAGACAAAGGAAACTGAGAAAGCATGGGGAGGAGGGAGGAGAAAAACCAGACAGAGGTGGGCGGCAAGTCACCCGAAGGAAATATTTGTGAGACGAGATGATCAACCCTGATGCTGTTGAGGGTTGAGCTAGATGAAGACATTGGTGTGAGCATTAGCTTTGGCTCAACGTAGGTCTTTGGGAATCTATTTTAGGAAGAGGTGGAGGAAAAGCTAGACTGGGGCCATTGAAAGAGAGAATGGTTGGCAAAGAGGTGGTGATGGTGTCTGCACAACTCTTTGGAGACGTTTACCTCTGGAAGGAAGCATGGAAAGGGCCCGGGTGCTGGAGAGGGGTGTGAGAGAGGACAGCGGCAGGAGAGGTGTCCACAAGGAGCATGGTGATGTGATTCTGGGAACGAGTGGAGTTGTCGGCCCTCGACAGGCCAGGTGCAGTTCTTCTCTTGTGACCTAGGAGAAGGCAGAGCAGATGCACCAGCTGCCGCCAGGGCTGGTGGATGGAGCTGGTGGCTGGAAGAGGTGAGGGAGGTCAAGCTACAACCCAGTGACAAGGGCTGGGTCCCTGTTTCAGAAACCTGTGGGAAGGCATTCTTAGTCTCAGATGTAGTCTGTTCAATCATCTCAGCAATATCCAGGTGGCAGGAACCCAGGACTAAGCTCTAGCACTCTAGACCAGTGTAGAATGACTATAGTTAACAATAAACTATGACCTGCTTTCCGGCAGTTAGAACGAGGATATTGAATGTTCCCAACACAAGGAAATGATGAATGTTTGAGATGATGGATATGCTAATTACACTGACTTGATCACTATACATTGTAAGTATGGAAACATCACTATGTACCCCATCGCTACAAATATGTGCAGTTATTATTTGTCAATTAAAAAAAATTAAAAAATAATTTTTAAAGTCATTTCTCTGTCCAGGATTTAGAACCACTGCTTTCCTTTCTTCTCACCACCCACTGTCCCCCACCTTTCGCCCTTGGGGATTTGGTAGGGCTCAGCGAGTTTTTCTGTTAAACCCTATTTATTTATTTAGAGACAGGATACTGCTCTGTCATGCAGGCTTGAGGGCAGTGGCGCAATCTGGGCTCACTGTAACCTCTGACCCCGAGGGTCCAGCGATCCTCTTACCTCAGCCTCCTGGGTAGCTGGGAGTATAGGCGTGTGTGCCACCATGCCTGGTTAGTTTTTATATTTTTTGTGGAGACAGGATTTCAGCATGTTGCCCAGGCTGGTTTCAAACTCCTTGACTCAAGTGATCCGCCCACTGCCACCTCCCAAAGTGTTGGGATTATAGGCGTGAGTAGCAATCTGCCCTACTAAACCCTTTACATATTGAGGGTCTGATTACATCCCCTGTGCCTAGGAGAATGGGCTACTTCTTTTTCCTTCTCTTAGAAAGAAAGTAGCCCAGTGTGGTGGCTCACACCTATAATCCCAGCATTTTGGGAGGCCAAGGCGAGTGGATTATGAGGTCAGGAGTTCAAGACCAGCTTGGCCAACATAGTGAAACCCTGTCTCTACTAAAAATACAACAATTAGCCAAGCATGGTGGCAGGTGCCTGTAGTCCCAGCTACTTGGGAGGCTGAGGCAGGAGAATCTCTCGATCACTTGAACCTGGGAGGCGGAGGTTGTGGTGAGCTGAGATCATGCCATTGTACTCCAGCCTGGGTGACAGAGCAAGACTCTGTCTCAAAAAAAAAAAAAAAAAAAAAAAAAGAAAGCTATAAGTAACTGCCTCTTCGAGTCATCTTGGAGAGTAAAGGACTATCTTTAAAGTAGAGCCACCTTGGGGATCATAGCCCTTAGGGATCATAGCCCGTTCTCTTCCCTCTCACCCCAGTCCTCTGGTAGGGCTTTTCTCAGGGGGCAGGCTTTTTAATGCTTTAATTTTTTCCTAAGAAAGGGGAAAAGCCTCCATAAATTTAATCTTAGCTAACTAGTAATATGGTTTGGCTTTCTGCCTTTTTACCTTCCAGACATGTTTAAAGCGTTCTATAGAAATCTCCAGTCCTGTGTAATAACCTGCCCCCAAAGATTCTATGTTCAAATGAATTTTGGACATCTTGTATGTTAAAGGTTTAGAGAAATCCTGTAGTTAAAAAATGTTTGTTCTGTTTTAGTCAACATTTCTCAAACATATTTGACCACAGTGTTCTGCAGAACACATTTTGGGAAATTTCTGCTTATATAACCCTCAGTTTATCAGAAAGAAAACAGTCATTTCCATTTACCATCTAGATGCAATGGACCCTATAAATATTTTCAGTCATTTTACATATAGTTTGTAGAAATAAAATAAAAGGAGAGTGAAAAAACCTCTGCTAGAAATTCAGACATCAGAATTTAAACACACCAAGTCCAGTTTTTTAAATTCTATGTTTTCTTGATTTTGAAGGTGTATATAATTCACAGTGAACAATACTCTCCAAAGGCAACCAGCTGCTCATCAGCTGCCATGCATGAATCTGGAACATCCATCTTAGATATAGTGATTCAGATTTCAAACCCATCTCTAATTAAAGTTCACACTTACCATTGCTTCTGCCTCTTCTTGTACTTGCACTGTCAAAATACATAAAACAAATTTGAAGCCTTCAAAAACAGTTTTGTTAAAGAGAGGATGACCATCTTCTTTGCTTCATAATTGCAGAGCATTTTCGTTTTTAGATTTGTAAACACCATTTAAGATGATCAAACCACCAGGCTTTTTATTTCCTTCCAGTGACCTTTGTATATATACTTGCCTTCAACATCTGTTCACATAACAAAACATTCAAGTAAATTTCAGGCTGGGTGCAGTGGCTCACGCCTGTAGTCATAGCACATTGGGAGGCTGAAGCAGGAGGATCACTTGAGGCCAGGAGTTCAAGACCAGCCCAGGCACCATAGAGAGACCCTGTCTCTACAAAAAAACTCCAAAAAAAAAAAAAAAAAAAAAAAGAAAAGAAAGAAAGAAAGAAAAGAAAAGAAATTAGCCGGGTGTGATGGCTCATGCCTGTAAGTTCCAGCTACACAGGAGGATAAGGCAGGAGGATCTCTTGGGCCCAGGAGTTTGAGGCCTCAGTGAGCCATGATTGCACCACCGCACTCCAGCCTGGGTGACAGAGCGAGACTCTGTCTCCAACACACAAACATACAAGCAAGCAAGCAAACAATTAAACAAACAAAAAACCCAAGTAAATCTCAGTGTACAAACGTCATAAAAGTTGAAAAAACACTGCCAGGCATCTTTTTAGCAAATGACATAGTCCAGGTCCTGTTGACAGAATATTATGTAATAAAGTCCTTCTGGTGGAATGGCTAACTGGATGAGAACACCGTATTCCCTTTAGGTCTATGGAAATATATCATTTATCCATCAAATTTTGAGTCTGAGAAATGTGTTGATGATACTGTCATCTGTAGATGTACAGTCTGAGATCTCACTTACATGGTCAATTTCATCATCGTCATTAGTATCTAGAGACCAGCTATCTCTTTGCTTTCTCCTTCAAATTCATCTAACGGTTGTGAAACATCTTCCTACATATTTTTTCTCTTTGCCATTATAGACTGACAGTAAAAAATTCTGAATTTTCAACTGCATTCAATGCAAGCAAAAAGCAGGCTATAGAGATGTCTCTAGTCCTCTTTATACCTTCCCGAAGATGATGCCATGCTTCTGCCAAGGCCATAGGGAAACTGACAATGATGGCAGTGTAATGGTTAATCTCGCGATTGCATCATTCTTCTAATCTAGGTCATTCTGCCATTCTTTTTCTAAAAGTATACTTTGAAATAATTCATGAGTAATGATGAAATAGCAAAAATGTTTCAAGATACAGAAAAAATAAGAACCCTAAGCCCCTCAGATGTAACTTAGATGTATATGAGGGTCCAGTGGGTGCATACGGTAATTGCAATATAGAGCGAGTCTTATTTTTTTAGGAAAAATAAGTAATTACTTTTTTTTCCTGTGGAAACCCTTTAAAAAATAATAAAAATCAAGTAATATGAATCCTTATGAATACAACTTCTCAAAAAAAACCTTATAAATTGAAATTAGATCCAACATATCCCAATAAGAGTTCGTTTTCTCCCATATTTTGACTCATGTATAATTTTTTAAAACTTTCTGTAAATGGAAACATGCTTTCCCCTTTTGAGTGATATATGATAAAGAAGTGATTTTAAGTAGAACATTTTATAGAGTTTTTTTTTTTTTTTTTGAGGCAGCCTGAGCAATATAGCAAGACCCCGTCTGATCTACCAAAGAAAAAAAAAAAGGTTCCTTTTGAGTCAGGGCCTTACTCTGTTGCCCAGGCTGGAGTGCAGTGGTGCAGTCACGGCCTACTGCAGCCTCAAACTCCCGGGCTCAAGCGATCTTTCCACTTCAGCCTCCTGAGTAGCTGGGACTGTACACACGTGCCACCATGCCCGGCTAATTTTTAAAATTTTGTAGAGACAAGGTCTCACTACGTTGCTCAGACTGGTCTTGAATACCTGGGCTCAAGCAATTCTCCCACCTCGGCCTCTCAAAGTGCTGGGATTACGGGCATGAGCCACTGCGCCTGGCCTAGAATAGTGTATTCTTAATTCATGTATTGAAAGTGTATTTTTGGACAGTCTTTAAAATATTCACGATATTTGTCTTTTTTCCCTCTTAAGTGACACATGTCACTAAGTGATTTGAGATATGTAAGAAAAGTGTGACTCATAAAGTAAAAAAGGCAAAAAGTAAAAATAAAGTAAAAAAAGCAAAAAAGTTTGATTTTTTAAACCAAATATACATATTTTATAATGTTATAGCATATAAAAACATGTAACATATATATGTTATAACACATGAAAATCAGCAACTGTTTTTATTTTCCTGACATTTGGAATGCTTATATTTGAGACTTAAATATGTCTATTTTTATAATTTCTGACATTTTATTTCTTTTTTTTTGAGACCAAGTCTCACTCTGTCACCCAGGCTGGAGTGCAGTGGTGCAATCCTAGCTCACTTCAAGAAATCACTTGAACTCCCCCTCCTGGGTTCAAGCGATTCTCCTGCCTCAGCCTCCCGAGTAGCTGGGGTTACAGGCATGCGCCCCCATGCTGGGCTAATTTTTGTAATGTTGGTTGAGATGGAGTTTCGATCAACTCCTGACCTCATGATCCGCCCACCTCAGCCTCCCAAAGTGTTGGGATTACAGGTGTGAGCCACCTGACATTTTATTTCTAATGAACATAATCAGACAGGAGATCTCAGCTGTTCTTTTCAAATAATACATTATAGTATATGGATTCTTTTCACCCATAAATAAAAAGCCAAATTAGATAGAATCACCAATATATACATTTTTTTCTTTCAACTTACATTTTTGAAGTACCAAAACTCTGGGTCTGGTGAAAATAATCTTCAGATAAATTTGCTGAATGATTACCATTTTGTTTTTTGTTTTTATTTTTTTAGAAACAGGGTCTCACTCTGCTGCCCATTCTGGCTAGTTTATTCTCAATTTTTTGTAGCGATGGGGTCTCACTATGTTGCCCAGGCTGGTCTCGAACTCCTGGCCTCAAGTGATCCTCCCACTTCAGCCTTTCAAAGTGCTGAGATTACAGGCATAAGGCACAGTGCGCAGCTCATTTTATGCTTGTTGTGAAGTTCCTGTATTTCATCATCAGGGTTCTTATCCTTCTTGTCTTCAGCCAGTGCTCCACCGTGGATGTAAAATAAGCAATATATGACAAAGACTAACTCAATGAAAGACTGTATAAGGTCAGATCCACTGAGGGTCACAGGGAGTGAGTGGCTGAGTCACAAGTATGCTCACTCGTTTCTGCAAACAGTCACACAATGGGGACATTCTTAAACAGTTCTGTTTCAGAGGTGGATACTTTAAATAATAATTTTGTTTGAGTTAAAAAATAGAAATAGGGCTGGGCATGGTGGCTCATGCCTGAGATCCCAGCACTTTGGGAGACTGGGGTAGGGAGATTGCTTGAGCCCAGGAGTTCAAGATCAGCCTGGGCAACATAGTGAGACTCCATCTCTACAAAAAATAAAAATAAAAAATTGGCTGGGCGAGGCGGCTCACACCTGTAATCCCAGCACTTTGGGAGGCCGAGGCGGGTAGAACATGAGGTCAGGAGATCGAGACCATCCTGGCTAACACGGTGAAACCCCGTTTCTACTAAAAATAAAAAAAATTAGCCAGGCGTGGTGTCACACGCCTGTAGTCCCAGCTACTCAGGAGGCTGAGGCAGGAGAATTGCTTGAACCCAGGAGGCGGAGGTCGCAGTGAACCGAGATCATGCCACTGCACTCCAGCCTGGGCAACAGAGAGAGATTCCGTCTCAAAAATAAAAATAAAAAAATAAAAAAAAATCAACTAGGTGTGGTGGCCCGTGCCTGTAGTCCTAGCTACTAAGGAGACTGAGTGGAAGGATTGCTTGAGAGCCTGGGAGGTTGAGACCGCAGTGAGCTGTGATCACACCACTGCACTCCAGCCTTTAAAAAAAAAAAAAGGAGAGAAATGGACACAAAATACTCTTAGTTTTTTTAGTGATTAAAACCCTTGGGTCACTTTGTTGTTGTTGTTAGAGATGGGGTCTCGGTATGTTGCCCAGGCTGGAGTGAAGAGGTTATTCACAGGTGTGACCATGGTATACTATGGCCTCCAATTCCCACCCCAGCCTCCTGAGTAGCTGGGCTTACAGTGTGTACCACCATACCTGGCTTCTGGATCACTTTTGAGAGATTTTGGAGTGTCACTGGCTGAGGGACCTCGGTGCTGGCCATGGTCTCTGGTTATGTGGGGCAAACCTGACTCATTCTTCCTCTTTGAGGCTCCTTTGCATAGATTCCTTGCACACATCACTTTTTCATTTTCTATAGCTCAAAACAGATTTCAGTTTCCAAGACTGTAACTCAGGGTATGTGCGTTTACATTTAGTTTGGGATATGCTAATGTGGTCAGCAGCACATTTCTAGAAAATTGCTCCCAATGGCTGCTACTGCAGGGTTAAAGTTCTGATTTGATGTTGACCCTCACTGGCTGGGGCGGGGAGGCTGACATTTTCATCCTCATCCCCAGGATCTTGGAGGAGTGTCCCCTGTGGGTATGGTAGCCTCTGGGGCCCTGAGCTGCTGACAGCGGATGAGAGGTGGAGTGAGCCTGAGGGGCAGTCGTTGTTACACAGAGCCTGGAGAAAGCATTTGGGAGGAGCTTCAGCTCTGGCATCTCCTCTTATCAGAGTTCCTCTGGGCCAGTAGGCGCACGTGTCACTTTCTTGCCTGGTCAGTCAGGCCTGCATAGACACATCCCCGGCCCCTTTGGAACTGTGGTGTAAGCCCAGGATCAGTTCCCATCCATGGCCAACAGGGTCTTCCCCAGCCACTGGTCCCAGCAGAAGGCCATCCCTCTAATCCCCTGCTCTTGGAAAACATCGCAGAGGTGGATGTGCTTTGCCGGGTCAGCAGTTCCAATAACAGTACTGAGCCGTGAAGCCAAGGGTGAGCAGGAAAGAAAAGAGGATGGAAGGAGGACAAAGAGGAAACAGTGTGCAAAGAGAAAAGAAAATTGAGGGAGGGGAAATGTGTAGAAAGATGAAAGGAAAATCAACATGCCTCGTGGGATGAGTCCTGTGCTGGTGGCGGTGCCTCTCTCATTGGGAGCTGTCACTCCCAGACTGGACTCTCTGTTTTGCACAATGAAGATCAGGCAGAATGTGAGTGGCATAGCAAGTGAGAGCCTGCTGACGTGGCGTGCTCTGGGGGATCAATGCCCATGAAAGAGAAATGTGACTACATTAGAAGCTCTGCAGAGGCAGATATTCAGAGCGTGTTCATTCACGTACCCCAATGCCCAGGAACAGTGCCTGACACGTCCGAGGCACATGATAAATATCTGTTGAATTAAATCGAATGTTAGGTGAATGCCGAAGAATGAAGTTGGACCTGCTGTTGTCCTTGCATTCTCATGGATCTAAAGGTGAGTCCCTCTATTCCTCTAGGCTCCCATATTTAGAGACTACAGCTCCATGTCTACCCTTGACTTGGAACGATTCTCCCCCAGTAATGAGGACACAACCGGGCAGCATGGGAGGAGCTAGCTGCAGCCAGGTCAGTGGACTGGGCCCGACACAGGACAGACAGTATACGGTGTCGCTGGGAGTGTACCTTTTGGGTTGCTAGCATGCGAGCCCTGGAGGGCGGAGAATGGAGATCTAGAATAATGGCCCTGTGCCTTGGACCTATGCAGTACTTAAATCTTCATTCTGTTGTAAAGTAGGTGGGGTTAATATTTCTCAGGTGAATTGTCTCCCTCACGGGGAAGCAGAGCTTGGGCGTCACATGCTGGGTGCTGTGGGTTTCAGCTCTCCTGCTGTGCTGAGTTGGGTGCTGGCTGCTACGCTGGGAGCCCTGGTGTAGACTGGGGAGGGGACGGGGCAGCTGGAGTGCTCTAGCCATGTTTCTGCTATTTTCCACCATAACGCTGATGGGAGCAAGGCTGTTGTAGCAGTTCCTGGACAAAGGTAGGCAGAAGTCTCAGGATCTCTAGGATGCAGAACAGGTTTATTCCCCTAGGGCTCTGTCCATGAGCAGACCAAGAACTTTTCCAAATGACAGTGGTCACACTATTTAGTCTGAAACTGGGGTTTCCAAAAAGCCCGATTCCTTGTGTAAAGTCAAATCAGCAAAATCCCATTTGGACCAGGCTGCATACTTGGCATTTGCAGCCTCTCCCTATTGATGAATTCAACCTAACTACATGTTTTGAACACATTCTACATTCAGGGATGCCATGAACAGATGTGCAGGTTGTGCACTGCACAAATGTGCTTGGCTTAGCCAAGAGTGTAGAGTGTGTGGGGGGAGTGGAAGGTGCATGGGTGCTGAAATACAGATTGTGCTCCTCTGTTGGATGTGCTCTGAGGGTTGCCTCCACTAGGAAAGAGGTGACTTTTTCTTCACACAAGGGCATAGCTCCACAGAGCTGTCATGCAGACTGGTAGGCACTCTACATGTGAGGGGGCCCCAACTCTTTTCCCTAGGTGTGTGGGTGTTGGGGATATGATAGAGAGGAAGACAGATCTCCTTCCCTCCAATTGCAAACAGACTCCTAGAAAGACAGGCACCTAAACCAACAATTGCAATCACACCACTTCTCCTTTCCTTTCCTGTAAATATTCCTTTCTGGTTTGTTGGAATGGTAGCCAGCTGTTAGCAACCTTGAAAAGGCTACAGTGCTGTTAGGGAGGACCGACAGTCTCTGTGGAGGAAGTTTCCCCTTGCTCCCCTTCAGCAGGAATGTTCAGTAGAAGCCCAGCTGAGGGACTCAGCAAGGGGTCCTTTCATCCCATAGCCTGGTCCCCTAATGATGTGAAGGCATCCCAAACAGGCACAAGTGGGACAGGATGCTGAATCCCAGCTCTGGCCATTGGAAACATTGTAACAGAGGACAGGTAACACCAGACAACTCCCAGCCTGAAAGGAAATCCAGTCAGCAGAACTTTCGTTCATCAAACTAAAAGGGACGTTGTAGGTGTGTCTGTGAACATATTGCTTCCAGGCCAAGGCAGCTGCTCTGTTGGCCCCAACCCCATGGGCAAGGAGGATGTGAGCTGGGAGGTTTCTGGGTTGGCATCCAGACTACTGGTCCTTGCTTCTACCTGGAGCTGTGCATCGGGGAGCCAGGTGGGCACTGACCCAGATACCAGCCCGGCCAGGACAGCCAGGAGAGGTGTGGCAGCCCCACCCCAAACCCGAGTGGGTGGGTCAGGCTCTGTGGGCACATGAGCCATCAGCCAGCCTGGCAAGACACTGGTCAGGAGTCACCTACTGGGGACCTGAGGGGCTGCAGGGACCCCCTGACCCAGCACCCTAGAATGCAAAGTCTGTCAAAGATTGAATTCCTATAAGCTTTTTTTTTTTTTTTTTTTGACTGAGTCTGGCTCTGTCTCCCAGGCTGGAGTGCAGTGGTGCGATCTCCGCTTACTGCAAGCTCCGCCTCCCGGGTTCCCGCCATTCTCCTGCCTCAGCCTCCCGAGTAGCTGGGACTACGGTGCCCGCCACCACGCCCAGCTAATTTTTTTGTATTTTTTGTAGAGATGGGGTTTCACCGTGTTAGCCAGGATGGTCTCCATCTCCTGACCTCGTGATCCGACCGCCTCGGTCTCCCGAAGTGCTGGGATTACAGGCGTGAGCCACCGCGCCCCGCTGAATTCCTCTAAGTTTTTTACCTCCCATCATCCCTATTAAAGAAGGAGGGAAATGTCTTAGCTTGAGCTGCTGTAACAAAGTACCAGAGCCTGGTGGCTTATAAACAACACGCGGTTCTTCCTCACGGTTCTGGAGACTGGGGGTCTGAGATCTGGGTGCCAGCATGGTTGGGCTCCGGTGAGGGCCTCTTCCGGACTGCAGATGGCACATTTTAGCTGTGTCCCCGCATGGTGGGAAGAGAGTGAGACTCTTCTCTGGGGTCCCTTTGATAAGGGCACTAATTCCACTCACAGGGGCTCCAACCTCAGGACCCAATCACCTCCCAAGGGCCCCGCCTCCTAACGCCAGTCATTGCCTTGGGAGTTGGGTTTTTTTCAACATAGGAATTTTGGTCGGGCTGTGAGGAGCATAAACATTCAGTCCATAACAGAAAGGAAGTCAGCACGGATGAAATGTAACTGCTGTTTCACTTAATTCTCACAGCAAACCGGCAAGGGAGGCAACGTGACTCTTCCTGTTTTACAGAGGAACAAAATGGGCTCAAGAGGTGAAGGAATGCTTTCTGGGTTAGAGAGTTAACCAAAGTAGAGTTGGGGGCCCAGCCTAGCGGGTAGATGCCAGGCCCAGCTGTCCCTGCGGAGAGCAGGCAGTGACCTCCTCTGATGGGGCCAAATCCCCTTTTCTCCTTGGTCTGAGGAAGGTGGACAATGAAGAAATAATAGCACACGCTCTTCACCCTTCCAGGCTCAAGCCAAGTTCCACCTCTTCCATGAAGTCTTCCCTGATCCCTCAGCTCTGAATAACTGCTCAGCCCTCCACACTGCCATACATTTTAGCAGCCACTTTTATCCTGCTTTGCCTACCAAAGAGTGAAGGACCCAACTGCCCCTTCTTCAGGACAGGGTCAGCAGTCTCTGTAACCCCTCAGGCTCTGGGACCCTGCCCTGCCCTTATTAGGAGTAGAGCAGTGTAGTAACAAGGGGATTATGTGCTGGCTGCTGGACTCCGGTGGGCAGAGAATAGAGCCAAGGCTGCCAGGTGTGTGCACACCTGTGCCACGGGCCTGCCCCCGGAGCTGATTACATTGTCAGTGAGGAGATGTATCTCCATGAAGGGAAAATCCATCAGATGATAACTACTGTTTTGAGATATTAACTCTCCCAAGCTAATTAGTTCCTCCCAAGCCCACCTGGGGTTTCTGAAACTTCTGGTTGCCTGCCCTGCTGGCATTTTCACTGAGGGAGGGGCACAGTGTGGAGGGGGAGAGCTGGGGGAAATATTCTCAGCTTCGTCCCAAGCATCTAAGCTATATTCTCTGTGGATTCCCTTCTTCCTGCCTGTTGGTAATCCATCATTTCCTTTCCGGCAGATAAATAGCTATTCTCTGACAGCAACCCACATTTTCTGTCCACTTCTGCTCCCCATAGTCATGGTGTAAACCTGCACTCCCAAGCTGTAGCTTCGTTCTTGATGTGTGAAGGCATCCTTCAGAATTCTAAGGGAAATCTCTTTCTCATTGCAGCCTGGCTTTTGCAAATCAAAAGTGCTTTGGTTTTCAGACTATTTATTGTTTCTGCTAGAGATAGACAAAGCCTACTTGAAAGCCGGGAAATGAAGAACCTGAAGTTGGTGTGCACAGTGGGTAGAAAGTGATCCTGCCACCCGAACCTTGGGGAGCAGTGGGCTCAGGCAGGTTTGTCACCAGCCATCCTAGGGCCACCATTCATCTCAGGCTTCATAAATGTGTTCATAAATGTGAACAGACTCAGTAAATGTGACAATCATCTGAGCGGTAGTGTTCTGAGGAAGGGGAACGTTTTTCTGAATTTGCGAATGAGTCCATGGGGGTCTTTGACAATGGGTATAAGGAAGTAGAGGAAACAGCAACTTTTAATGCCGACTGACGTCCCACTATCATGAAGCAACATGGTGGACACACAGGCAAGGTTAAGGATGGGGTTGCAGTTGCTGCAGAGTCAGGCAAGGTTGCCGCAGGGAGGGAGGGACTGGAATTTGGCTTCGATGAGGCGTTGAATGGGCAGATCAGAGGGAGAGGCATTTTAAATAAGATGATTGGGGGGGACACAGGTATGAGGGATGGACGTTCATGCAGTGGCAGGGGACAGTGTGATGGTGTTGAGGCTTGGGGTTGGAGAATAAGAGAAGAGTGGGTTGGCGGATTTGGGTCCTTGAAGGCCAGACTGAGAGGTGGTTCAGTGGGCAGTGAAGGACCCCGGAGAAGGAGAGCAGCCTTCCAGAGGGAGGCGGAGGGCAGGGTAGAGGTGAGGCGGAGGGCAGGGTAGAGGTGAGGCGGAGGGCAGGGTAGAGGTGAGGCGGAGGGCAGGGTAGAGGTGAGGCAGCAGACACTCGGACAGAGTCTGGAGAGGAGGCTCTTCTGGGCTGAGGCCGGGCCGGGTGGAGGGCAGTGGGTGTGAGGAGGAGGAGGTCAAAATGAGGAGATATTCAGAAGGGGAATCAACAGGACTCCAGGGCTCCTTGGAGACAGCGAGGCTTCATGTCTGTGTGGCTGGAAGCTGATCAGCCTTCACCAGAAAGGGGAGCCGTGAGGAGATCCTGTTGAGGACACATTGGTGGGACTTTAGGGGTGCGATATCCAGTAGGCAGCTGGCTTTGAGAACCTGGAGACTGCAGCGGGGTCAGTGCCACATGCCCGTCCAGGGGCCCGCCAGGCCGGAGGTGAGGCCGCAGGGGACAGAGGCACCTGGAA
Organism: Rhinopithecus bieti; assembly: GCF_001698545.2. Taxonomy (NCBI): domain Eukaryota; kingdom Metazoa; phylum Chordata; class Mammalia; order Primates; family Cercopithecidae; genus Rhinopithecus; species Rhinopithecus bieti. The sequence goes on from NW_016824383.1 coordinate 4,220,040, forward strand.
AGAAGTGCGGAGCAGATGTGACCTGGGAAAGCCTGTGGCGGAGGCCACTCCACACAAGAACCAAAGAGTTTTGGAAAGGAAGCATTGCAGTGGGCATATGTGCCTCTCTGAACTTGTGCAATGGGCTGGTGATTCCTCATTGTTCTGTGATGTTGGTTTCAGTTTTGTAATGAGTTTTCATGAAAATAATGAGCACAATGAAAGCCCACAAAGTAGCAGAATGGAAAATAGAACTCTGAAGAACCAGCTCTCTTGACATTCTGAGGCCCAGATATTTCTCTCGGGGTTGTAGAACAACCTCGAATCTGCATGTCTCCCTGGCCTCACTGGACACCTGCCCCTGCACCTTCCTACCATCTAGGGGGTGACACACTTGAGTGAAGATTCTCCACGCGGCACCGGGGATTTCTGCTATTGTGAACTTTTTAACAGGTGTTCTCGGGATGATGATTTTTCGGGTGTACCCCCCACCGGCAGCAGTTGCGTTTCTGGGCTTGAGATTCAAGGCGTGACTGAACAGGTGGGAGACGATGCCGTGCATCTTTTGGCATGAGGTCTCTTTCAAGTAAACGAAGAGGCGTTTTCGGAAACACTGCAGAGAGAGAAATGTGAGCACATATTTTTTTGCTCTGGCCACCATGATTCTTTTGCATCTGGTCACCATTTCCCTGCACTCCATGGCACCCCCTTCCCTAAGCTCCCGGGCCTACTAATTGTGAGATCAACGAAAAGCATTAGCTATGGACTCAGCACGCTTCCTCCCCTGAGCGCTCCCGACAGCCAGCAGAAATCAATAAATTAGGATAAAGAAAATGACATTTAGCTTCGTCTGGGCTCTCCTGTCTGTATGACTTTGCAGGCTTGGTGTGGAATGAAAATTCGGTTTCCTCCCCTCCCTTCCCCTAAACCTACAGACTGACCTTCCTGCTTCCCTATGAGTGCCTGCTTTGACCCAGACAGTTCTGACACTTTGACTTACTGATCAACTTTTTTTTTTCTTAAACCACAGTTAAAAAAAAGTTAAATACAGTCACGGGAAACAAAAACACACAAAACAACAAAGCCTGTTTAAGAGCTGAGTAAGCACTAAGGCATGCATTCCCTCCAAGAGCAAGGGCCAGGATAAGAATTCTTGGTTCAGCTGACTAATGCAGCTCACATTTTAATAGTCTGCAGCTCTTTCTAAGCTGTTAACGCTTTACTGTCTTAGAGGATGTTTGGGCTAAATACCTCCCATAGTTCTTCCACTGAGAATTACCTTCTCCATATTAGAGAAAAGCAAACAGGAGTGTTGCAGAGAAAGATGAGTCAGGGGTCAAGTGGGTTGGTGCCAAGACAAAGCAGAAACAAACCAGTGTTCTGGTGCTTTCCAAAAGGTATGTGGTTAGCTCCCACTGATAAGTGAGAACATGATGTATTTGGTTTTCTGTTCCTGCATTAATTCGCTTAGGATAATGGCCTCCAGCCACATCCATGTTGCTGCAAAAGACCTGATTTCATTCTTTTTTATGGCTGCATAGTACTCCATGATGTATATGAGCCACATCTTAATCCAATCCACCATTGATGGGAACCTGGGTTGATTCTGTGTTTTTGCTATTATGAATAAAGATGGGAACAATAGTCACCGGGGACTACTTGACCAAGGAGAGGGGAGCAGGGGCAAGGGCTGAAAAACTACCTGGTGGGTGCTATGCTCATTCCCTGGGTGCCAATCATACCCCAAAGCTCAGAATCATGCTATACGCCTTTGTAACAAATCTGCACAGGTACTCCCTGACTCTAAAATAAAAGTTGAAAAAGAAAAGAAAAAAAGGAAATGTGTGTATGTGTCTTCTACACTTGACTGGTCAGCCAGGGCTGTCTTGTCCAAGCCTCTGTTCTCATCTCTCTCTTCACCCTGATGGCCACGACATGTCCAGAGCAGAAGAACAAAGCGTGCTTGAGGTCGTCTTGAGTGCAGGTTCCAAGACAACTGTTAACACACACAAAGCCTTCCGAACCGCAGCAGAAGGGTGACATTTTCTTCTGGTAGAGTTTGTAATTTAAGATAAGGCAATAGAGCCTGAAGCTGGCAGTGTGGTGTGGACGCCAGCCACATAGCAGCCTCACTTCTCAAGAGGAATCACAGTTTCTGTTTCTAGGTCTCTGGATTTGTACAGCCCGGACCAGATACCATGAGGATGCTGGATGGAAGTCTCTGTATAAAGAGCTGGTCCCGGAAATGAGTCTGTCATGTCTGTAGAGAGGTCACCAACAGCTGCTGGATATCATGCTGCCTCTTCTAGTGGCATGCATTTGCTTGGAGGAAAATGCACACTTGTTTTAATATTAGATAAAGAGGAGTAATTCTTCTCCACCAGTGAGCCCGACTCCAGAGAGTTTCTGGAGCCTTGAGGATGGGTTTGTTGAGCACTTAGCAAGGGGCTAGGCACGGTGCTGTTGGCAGTGGACAAGGCCAAGGGCCTTGAGGCCTCTACTGTCTAGGGCAAGGCCAGCAGATGTCTTCTGCAAAGGGCCCGATAGTAAATGGCATGGCTGTGTTATAATAAAACTTTATTTACAAAAACAGCTGCTGGCCAGACTTGGACCATTTGTTTGCTGCCCAGATTTTTCCTCTGAGCTTCTCAATGATAAAAACAAATTGTTATCCGTTTTTTGTCTTCCTAGTGCCTAGCACGAGGCCTGACCCATGGTGGGCCTTTGGTGACATGTGCTGAGTAATACTCCTTGAATGTCTTCCAAGGAAAATGCTGTGGCTCTCTAGGTGTATTTACAATTTGCAACTTGAGCTGTACTTGGAGTTATGCTAAATTGTTTAAAGGACCGTAGCATCGTGTGTGCGTACACACACACACACACACACAATGTGCACACACATCTTAACTCCCCAGGTACATGGGCAGTGTATAACCCAATTCTGTTGGTCTTTTGACTCTTTCCTTTCCTTCTCCTTCTCTGTTCTTCTCTTTTCTCTTTTTTTTTCTCTCTTTCTTTTCTCCTTTTCTCCCTTCTCTTGCCTCTTTCCCTAAATATTCATTATGTACTCTCTGTGTGCCAGGTACTATGCTAGGCGCTAGGGATGTGAGGAAGAGAATCAAGACCTAACGTCTGTCTGCAAGGAGCTTACAGTCCAGTAGCTGAGCAGGCAAAGAGAAAAAAAATTCTTGCCGAGGGAGCAGCGTGCACCAAGGGTGCATTGTGCTATGCTGGGGAAACGTGGTCATGGGGGTGGTGCTGCTTAGTGGAAACATGAGAGACAGAAAATATTTGCTGGTGGGGAGGGTGGGCAGAGACTCTGTATGCAAGACAATGCAGTGTGTTTGGAAAAAGTCAGGCATTGGTGTAGCTGGAGATAAGGAATGAGGTGGGTCTGGGCCAGCAGGAGGCAGGATGAAGGGGAGGCCAGCCAGGGAGAGCCACTGAGGGCTTTCAGCTGGAAAATAAGGTGATCAGAGCTTCCTGCCTTAGACGGATGCCCTGGTGGTTTGCTGAGGATGGACAGAGAAAGGCAAGCCTGCAGGAACGGTTGGAGAGCAGTGCAAGGCCAGATGAGAGGTGCTGAGGTCGGGAAATGGTGCTGTTGCTGTGGGGATATGGAGGAGTGGGTGGGAGCAAAGACCTTACTAAGGTTGAATCTAGAGGACTTGGAATCTACATAATTGGTAGTAGACATTTTGAAGCAAAGAAGAAGGTAAGTTGAATATGTGCAGGGGTTTGGGGAGAGAAGGAAGATAACAACCATACATTTGGGAAGGAAGTAGGGGGAAGATGAGGCATTGAGTTGGGGCATGTTGAGTTTGAAAAATCTATTGTCCAGCAGGATGTTGGGCATTTTGGATTTGGTGCTCACAGGAGAAATTCGTGCAGAAGATATTGGCTGTCAAAAGCAGCAGGTGGTTGGAGTTGCAGGATGGAGGCACCCTCTCAGGGAAAGGGCAGGTGGCGAGAGAAACCTCTGGGCAGCATCACCACTTCCAACAGCCATGGGCCATGATGGGAAAGTTCCTACTCAAAGGAAAGCACAGGCAGCATCATCACCTCCAACAACCATGGGCCATGATGGGAAGGCTCCTACTGGAGGGAAAGCACAGCACCATCACCTCAACAGCATGGGCATGATGGGAAAGTTCCTACTGGAAGGAAAGTGCAGGCAGCACCATGGAAGGAGAGCACAGGCCATTTTTGGAGGTTGTCTGCACGTTGCTGGCACAGAAATTAATCGACTTGGCTGAGGAGGGCCTCCTGCAGGAGGCGAGCCCCTGGATTGGGAAACCCATGGACAGAAGGAAAACAGAAGTTCTTGTCCATACATTCCAGGTGTTTCTTCCTTCCAGCAATGATTCCTGGTCTGGGTTAGCAGTGGGCCTCTGTACACACCTCTTTCTTCCTTAAGCAATACAGGAATAGGGCTGTCGTTTTCCCGATGTTGAACCAAAGTGTGTGTTTTGGGTCATCAGCCCTACAGGGATGGAGAAACCCCTGAGTGCCTTGCCCTGCCTTGGGGAGGGTGCAGCTCTGGACACACAGGGGTGTCCACTTTAGTTCTGCTTTTTCAAACTAAGGAGTGAACTTAACAGCCTTTGGTAATTGTCTCAGCCTTTAAGCCATAGATTAAGTTTGAAAACCATTCTGCAAATGCACGGTCCTGGGTGGTTTTCTGCTTATAGGAGCAAGGCAGTAACATGTGTCTACTGTTTTAATAAAGCTTTCTCATGAAAGTCTGTGTAATTGGTTATAGACATTTGCAAGCAAAAAAAGTTGGTAAGTCCTCATTAAGGGAGGAGAAAACTAAGCTAAATAGACAATACAAAGCTAAGGGAAAGGAACTGGACCAGACAATTTTGGAAAAGCATGATGTGATGCAGGGGTAGCCTTTGTGTGTTTAAATAAATTTTACTGAAAAGACCAATAGCTAAAACAGGTAAGTACTGAGAGAGCCTTTCCCTGGATGGGGAGGTCTCCCTTCCCCATCCCACCTGCCACCTCCCCTCAGGAGCTACCCGTGGGCCTTTGCACCCTGTCCTTGGTAGAAGTTTATGTCTGTCCTGCTGACTTTCCCAAATTCCCAGTGAGCATTATCTCCAGGCCATTTATTCACATCTCTCAATCTAGATGAAATCTTCTGACACGTGGCACGTTAACCTGCCTGCTTCCGTCTAACCCTTGCATCACAGAGAAACTCATTTGTTTCTAAGGAGCATTCCAGCCAATGCATTTTCTGGCCTGGGACTTGATTGACTTCTGGCTTGAGCTGACCTGAAACCCTGTGTCTGCAGGGGATAGTCATGGCTCTGGGCTTTGAGAGGAAAGAACCCCAGAGACGTGTGCACGCTCTTTGGGTATGTGGGTGTCGACAGTGGCCTTGGCCAGGTGCCCTGGGAACTCTGGGCACCACATTCACATGCTTCCTTGGGTGGAAGGGAAGGAGGACAGAAACAAGTTGGGCAGGTGGGGGATCTTGGGAGCTGAATCTGGAGGAAGAGTTGAACTTTTAGCTCTTCAAGTCTTCTAGAGAATCAAGGGTCAACACTCAAAAGACAAATAATTCATGCCAGTAAATCTCACTAATTATGCAACTCCTGACAATTCTACTTTGGAATTTGCCCATGAAAAGAATGTCCTAATTTAATAATGGTGGATTCAGGAACTCAGCAGGATGATGACATTTGTTCAGAGGCTGAGGTCCCGCTGAACCACTCGGGGTCACCTCTCATAGCCTGGTGGCTAGTCACAGCCTAATAATGATAACAACGAAGGCTTTACAAGAATTATCGTTTTGAGTCCTGAAATCTGTGTGTATTGTCAGCAGCCTTGAGATGTGCAACCATAATTCTAGTTAAATGCTTCCTCATAGTCACTCACCGTGTGCCTTGCACCGTGTCACGCTCTAAACATGTTCAGTGCCTCATCTCATTTAATCCTCACGACAGCCCTGAGAGGTACATGCTCTTGTTTCACCTGAAACCAGATAAAAACCGTGGTGGGCATTTATTTTTTGGTGCAGACTCACTACAAGACAGGTTCTGGTGTAAGCCCCAACCTGTGTTGTCTCAGCAGGCCCTGGGACCTGAATGGAGCACAGGTTTCATGGACCCACTTTCTTTCCCAGGAACTGGAACAAAGAAGGCAAAGACATACAGGCCGCTGGCTCCTGGGTGAGCACAGGTGCAGGGTCCCGGGCTGTGCGTGTGCTGACACCCTTATGAGCATGTCCTCCATAGTGCTGGAAGGGACCTGTGGCCCCTGGATACAAACTGTTCTAGTCTCTGAAGGTAAAAAAGATGAAAGACAGCCTTAGATGGCCCGTGTGGCCACTGCCTTGCTTCCCTAACCTGCCCAATGTTGCTCTGTCCTGAGGAGATGCCATCACCTACCGAGGTTCCAATCTGTAAAGAGACCCCCAAAGAATTCGGAAGTGAGTATCACCCATCAAGTCACTCAGCTGAAGTGGGCTATTTCTGCACAAGGCCCCAGGACAGAAGGAGGTAGCCTGACCTGCACCAGCTGCCTCTTTTATTTTGATTATTTTATTATTATTATTTTTTAATAGGGACAAAGTCTTCTATTTTGCCCTGGTAGGTTTCAAAGTCCTGGGCTCAAACAATCTCCCACTTCTGCCACCCATAGTGCTGGGATTACAGGCATGGACCACTGCGCCTGGACTGGCTGTCCCTTATGGGAAGCTGGAGGAAACTGAGGATCTGTGTGAGCTCTGCATGAATGGGAGGGGCTGGGAGGAGGTGTGGCTGTGGCAGTAGCAAGTGGCAGTGGTGAGGTCTGAGCAGGAAAGTGCTGTGGGGTGCTAGAAGAGGGGCCCCAGTGGTGCCAGCTGGAGGAGGGTCCAGCAGAAAGCAGAACAGCTGGGTGGGGGGTGGTGAGCCCAGCCTGGTCAGGCCCAGAGAGTGGTGGCGGCTTTGGTCTCTGGGGACATGAAGCAGGGAACACTCCCCTCCTCCAACAAGTATGCCTGTGTATCAGAAAAACTAATAATTTTTCTGTGAAATTGGGTGAAATGTGGGTTTAAGACATTTTAGGCCAGGTGTGGTGGCTCACGCCTGTAATCCCAGCACTTTGGGAGGCCAAGGTGGGTGGATCACTTGAGGTCAGGAGTTCGAGACCAGCCTGACCAACACAGTGAAATCCTGTTTCTACTAAGAATACAAAATTAGCTGAGTGTGGTGGCAGGCTCCTGTAATCCTAGCTACTCGGGAAGCTGAGGCAGGAGAATCACTTGAACCCAGGAGGCAGAGTTTGCAGCGAGCCGAGATCATGCCATTACACTACAGCCTGGGCAACAAGAGCAAAACTCGGTCTCAAAAAAAAAAAAAAAAGACATTTGATAAACCCAGGAGGATGAAATTGCAAAATCCTCGAAGCATGTTTCTCTCTCTTCCTGGCCACAGCAGTGGGGACAAGACAGGCAGAACAGGAGTGTGTCTATGCCCAGAGCTTTCTTCTTCTACAACGTTTCTACACCACTCCTTCACAGCAAGAGCACAGAGAAAGAGAAAGGCACAAGGAGTGAGGGATGTGCCCTCAGGTTACCTAGAATTTGGGGGGTTCTAGGTTCTTGAGTTAAACTCCCAACTCTGTCTGCTTTTCTGTGTAGGGCAATGATCCCAGTAGAATTTTTTCAGTATTCAGAAGGAACTGAACTTCCAGAGGTAAACAGAAAATAGCATTTGGCTGCAAAAGAAAGGAAGGATGTTCTGGCTTTGGGCTTCCAAGCCAGCCAGCGCTGCTCCTGGGCCTCAGTGGGAGGGCAGGACCCAGGCCTGGCCCTAGCAGCCCAAAGAAATGGCTCCTCCAGGGAGGGGCAGCTAGCATGCAACTCGGTGGCCACATGTATCTGTGAGGCTGGACACTGCCTGGAGCTCATGTGGGCATTAAGACATGGGGGAGAGTCACCTCCCTCCCCGGTGGTCACAAGCTCTCTGCAGTCTGCGTCCTGAGTGATGCCTGCCTGGAAGGACGAAGGACTCTGGTCGGGGAATTCGCTGTGTGTCTCTCAGGCTTGGTCCTGGGTAAATGTGCCCGAGAACAATGGAGCATGAAGGTGAGGAAAGAGGAGACAGAGCTGCCTAGGTAAATCAGAGGCCAGGGCTGTGCAAGATGGAGGGCACCAGGGGGCCTTGGTGGCCAGAAAGGCCTGCAAGGGAAAGGCCAGAATCTGGAGGGTGAGAGTAAGCGGGGCAGGAGCAGGAAACGCAGGAGTCTCAGGTGGGTGCAAAAGCCTTGGCCCCAAGGTAGAGGGTCTTAGAAACCAGGAACAGGATATGAGATAGGATGGAGGGGACGGGGCCTCTCTTCCCCCAGAAGGAACAATGGTCATTCTTTAATTGAAAGCTGACATTCGTTGAGAGAGGAAAGGCCTCCCAGTGTGGGGGAGGGGGCCCAGGGACGGGAAGGAAGGGGCCCCAAGCCTGCCTGACCCAGAAGAAAGCAAGAGGCCTCTGGAATTGCATTTGGAACTCGATACACCCGTCTCCAGCCTGTGAAGGGGACAGGCGAGCTCGCACTGATGGTTTTACGGGAGTGTGACTTTCCCAGGCGCCACGAACTTAACCTCTGCCCTCACCCTCTGTGGCCTCCTCCAGGACTCTGGAACTGCAGGCCGGGTCGGACGCCTCAAAGCCATCCAGGGCAAGGGTCTCACAGGCTGCATGGTTATGCGGTTCTGTAACACTTGCCATCTACACACATGGGAAGAAGGATTTCCCAGAAAAAATAGAGGAAGCTGGCCAATACAATCAAACTCACACAAACCCCGCCTCTTCCCAAATAGACGCCTATCTCCAAAACAATCAAAACTGCCCCATTAAATAACACTTGTTCGGTACAAAGGAAGTACAGCATGATGGGAGTCACACACCGCTTCCAAGTAAAACATTCCCAATTGTTAGGCATGCAACAATGAACAAAAAAGCTTAATGGCATTCGCACGGGAGAAGCGCAGGGCTCAGGCCCTGCAGAACCCTTGAGTGCCAGTCCCCCAGGGCGTCACCGGGTGGTTCTCCCACGGTCTGTCTCTGGGAGAGGTGTGCTTATCGCCCACAGGTCCTCACCTGCTCTGCAGGCAGCAACCTGGGCATTTTCCATCTTACTTTCCTCTGGTCTCGGCCCCTCGGCCCCCTCAGCGGGAGGCAGGCCCTTTACCCACTGCAATTGGTGGCACCAAGGACTTCATTTGGCAGGAACGATGGTCACAGGGCCCAGGGCAGCTGAGAGGAGGGCACATTCTTCAGTTCTCACCGGAAGGAGGGCTTTGGGGCCCTCAGTGACAGCAGTGCTGTCATTTGTATGGACTGACTGTGTCCCCGCAGCAACCCCAGTTCATATGTTGAGGCTCCAGCCCTCCATGTGACTGTGTTTGGAGATCGCAGCTTTATGGAGGTGGTTGAGGTTAAGTGAGGTCGTTAGGGTGAGCCCCGATCCGATAGAGTTGGTGCCCTTCCACGCTCCTCTCTCTCTCCACCACGTGAGGACACGGGGAGAAGGCGATTGGCTGCAGGCCAGGGGGCGCCCTCACCAGGGGCCCAATCAGCCGGCACCTTGATCTTGGGTCCCCCAGCTTCCAGACTCCGAGAAAGAAATTCCCCTTGTTTAAGCCACCCGGCTTGGGATAGAGTTGTTACAGCAGCCTTAGTCGTTTTTTGTTGCTTATATCGAATTACCTGAAACTGGGTAATTTGTAAAGTAAAGGATTTATTTTTTACAGTTCAGAAGGCTGGGGGGGGCGGTCCACCGTCAACGGGGCATGTCTGGTGAGCGCCTTCTCTGCAGCGTCCCACGGCAGAGCAGGGCTTCACACGGTGAGGGGCCGAGCGGGCTAACTCAGGTCTCTCTTCCGCTTGTCATAAAGCCACCGGTTCCCCTTCCACGATAACCCATGAACCCATTAATCCACAAATGGATTAATCCATTTATGAGGGCAGTGCTCTCATGACCCAGCCACCTCTTAAAGGCCCCACCTCTCAATACCGTCATATTGGGGATTCGGTTTCAGCATGAGTTTTGGAGGATACGTGCATTCAAACCACAGCACGGTCTTAGAACACTAATACATCATCCAATGACAAATCCGAAAGCCAAAAAAAGACAGGAAGTCTCAGGGGACAAGAGGACCCTAAAGGCCATCTCAGGCGTCTGCCTCTCCATCTGGTGATGGCTGCCCTCCTAGGTCTCCACCAAACGTCCCCCTAGGGACCTGGCCAATGAATTCACTTGGCGTGTGTGTATGTGTGTCAACTTTTGTGTGTGTGTGTATGTGTTTTCTGTAATAGAGGAATAGAAGCCCAAGGACGTCCACACCCTTCTTTAAGCCTTCACTGTCTTTTTTTTTGAGACAGAGTCTCATTCTGTTGCTCAGGCTGGGATGTAGTGGTGCTTCTCAGCTCACTGCAATCCCCACCTCCCAGGTTCAAGTGATTCTCCTGACTCAGCCTCCTGAAGAGTTGGGATTACAGGCACTCACCACCACTATGCCCAGCTCATTTTTGTATCTTTAGTAGAGATGGGGGTTCACCCTGTTGACCAGGCTGGTCTTGAACTCCTGACCTCAGGTGATCCACCCACCTTGGCCTCTCAAACTGGCTGGAATTATAAGTGTGAGCCACCGCGCCCAGCCTGGCCACTCTGTCTTTTTGTGGGGTACCGCTCACCTGTGGGCTAAAGTCAGGTGTGATCCCACCCCGGGTCATGTCATGTGTGACCCTGGGAATCTTCTGACAGGCAGTAAACATCAGGGAAGGGATAAATTCTTAATAAACTAAATCCTGTTTTTATGCAAATGCGCCTGCTATTACAGAATGAGAGTGCAAGAACTACGGAATATTTATGGCGGAGAGAAGCAGGCCTGTTTGGAAACAGACGTTTTATTAGGTTCCCGTGAGGCACCAGCTGCTCTTTCAACACTTCTATTTCGGGGCTTTATGTAGAAAAGTGATCGCTCTATAAATAGCAGGGCAAACAAAGTTAGGAAGGTGGCTGTTGACATGTGGGGAGGCTGAGGCCCAGAGCCAGAGGACACCGTGTGGCTCTTTCCCCCCAGCCTTTAGGGGTGTCCGGGCTTGACTGTCCCCCCAGAGTGATCAGTCTCAGTGACTCAGGAGTTCCAAGTTCTTCCTTCAGCACCTCCTTCCAGCCTGCCTCTGTCCGCCTCGTATTCTCCTTACGCTTTTTAATCTTTCCATTGTTTTCTTTGCTTTTTTATTTTGGAAAAAAATTCACACCTTGGAAAAGTTGCAAGCACAGTAAAAAGGCCCACCTGTGTATCTCTCCTGTGAATTTATAAATGAACATTTTGCTTTCTCTCTCTCTAGGTATAGATATTATTCCGATTTTTTGCTGGAGAATTGGAGATTAAGATGTAGACATTATGGCTCTTCACCTTTAAATATGTTAGCAACCCTTAGGAATAAGGACTTTCTCTTACATAACCACAATATGTTTACCACATCCAATATTGTTATCTAACATAAAGTCCAGATTCACATTTCACCGAATGTCCCAGTGTTATTCATTGTATTTACATGTCCGGTAATCTGCAGCAACTCTATAGGCTTTCTTGAAATGTCATGGCATTGATATTTGGATCAGTTAGACTCTGACAGAGAGAAGCAGAACGGTTATGAAGCTAAAGGAATGAGAGATTGATTAGAGGGATGCAGGCTTGCCCCATCGTGGGAGGAGCTGGGAAGTCAAATCTGGGAGGTCTCTGTGTGGGGATCAGAGGCAAGGGTTCGCTTGGGAACACCCAGGGGAGCATGTGAAGACACCTGTGGAGAGCTGTTGCCTTTGATCCAGGTGTTTGGCCTGCGGTCTCTGCAAGTCAGCACAGCGAGTTGTGTGGAGGAGAGAAGAGGGAAAGTGGAGCCTGTGGGGACACAGTGGCCATCTCTGTCCCCACCACATTGGTGGCCTCCACCATGGAGCTGCACCCGCAGCTGATCCAGCACTTGTATTGAACCAGGTGCAGGTGCACCTGAAGCTGAATACGAGGATGCGTGGAAGCCAGAGGTGATGCCAGGCTGGCTGTGGTTGATGGCATGGTGACCCAGCAGACAGTGGCAGTGCGTAAGCCTTAGCAAGCCCCTCCCGTGAGCCCCTCCACCTCTGCCTCCCAGCTCTTGTACATATTTCTCCCTCAACCAGCCCTAGCCATTTGTCCTCCAGTGACAATGAGTCTGATAAATGCAGGATGAGTGGACATCCTTGTAAGTTCCCTTCAAGTCTCAGCTCACACATCAAAGGACATGCTCCCTGACCAGGCAGAGCCCCAGCCATACATGGTACCTCATGCTGCCCTGATCATGCATCCTTCATCTTATTGCACCTGCTGGTTCTCTGTGGGATTGTGAGCTTTCCTCGGGAGGCCAGGGCCCAGTCTGTCCTGTTTACAGCTGTATCTCCAGGATCTAGTCCAGTGCCTGGTGCAGAGTCTTCACTCATAAAATAGTTGAGAAATGAAAGGATGGACCACTGGCTCTGCTTTTCTGAACACCATCTTAAGGCTGTTTGGGCAATGACTGGTACTTTTTGGTTCTCACGATGAGGAATGTCTTTGTAGACGGGATCTAGTAGATTAGACCTGCCCAAATCTAACCATCTTCAGTGGCGACTTTGTTTTGGGATAGAATTGTTGTAAGGAGGTGAGGTAAGGGGGGTGGGGAGGCCCTCAACTCCATAGGCCGATCCCTACTTGGGGACAGTCTGGCCTGGAAACCCCTAAAGGAGGCAAAGTGGGGGAGGTGGGGAGTGTCCTCAATTCCAGGGTACAAAAGGGCCAACGTAAGTATGGCTTAAACAAGATGGGAGTTTCTTTCACGTAAACCAAGTCCAGAGGGAAGTGGTCCACTAAGACCTCAGGGGCTCAGATTCTCTAGATCCACAGCTCTGTCCTTATTAAAGTACCTGTCTGCAAAGCCATTCCTCATCCTCGTGGTCGGAGATGGTGACACCCACATTTCAGGCAGCAGGAAGGAAAAGGGGACAAAGAAGAAATGCCAAGTGCAGCCACAGGACACTTCAGCTTACTTGCCGCTCCCTAGCCCTTACTACATGGCCACATCTGGCGGCAAAGGAGGCTGAGAAGGTGGTGTTTATTCTGGGAGGCCATATGCCCAGGTAGAGATGCTGCTGCCATGGAGGAACAACAGAATGGCTTTGGCGGGCCACCAGCAGACAGCGCCCCGCTGTGTTTTGGAGAAGGCCCTGTGTCTTCCTTCTCACTCCCTCTTTCATATGCAGAATGGGCAGGAGATCGGAAGCCCCCGGCCTGTGTTCTCACACCAAGGCGCTGGGGATGATCAACTTCAGCTTTTCCTAGAAATGGGGCAGGTTGGTAGCCGCGTGTTGCCATTGGATCATTTGTACCGAAAGGCACGAGGTTGTCCATAATGCAAATGTGGACGAGGAGGGAGTGGTTGGCATTTAAATGCATTGGAAACAAAACAAAATGCAACAAAAACACAACTACCCAAAACCCAGGGGAAGTTTATTATGATTCAAAGGCCATGGTGAGAAGAGAGAGAAGCCTGTGTTTATATGGCAGGGCCACGGGTTTATCATGGCCTATATGTGGCTATTTTTGCTGCATTGCAATTGAGGAGTGCGTTTACTGGAGGGTGGGAATCTTAATCTCCTTTCTAAAGCATGGGTCTCCAGGGAGTGTGTCAAAGGCAGAGAACTGCTCCCAGAGGGCAGATTCGAAGCTGCTTGTAGCCGAGTTTATTTTGCCTGATTAAGAAATGCCCAGCTGAACATTTCCTCCTTTTCTCATACTTTTGGACTCGAGAACGTAGAGAGTGAGTTTGCCTCTGAAGAGCACATCCAGGGGGATGTGAACAAAGGATCCTCCCTGTGACTTGTCCCTTTGCTGCCCTCTGCGGGGGGGTAATGGCTTTGGGGTCCAGGTGAATCACCCTAAATTCCAAGTGGTCAGTGAGGGGGTTGGGTGAGGTGAGGTGTGGGAGAGGCGAATGCTGTTTGGTAAAGGAGGTGCAATGTGCCATCGCCTCAGCCAAATTCCACTTGAAAAATGAAATGCTGCTGTTTACTTATATCCTGGGGGCCTGGGCTATTTTTAATTCCTGTCACTGCCACTGTTGCCTGGGAGCTGGCATGCACAACTGTGTGCTATTGTGCTGGAAACTGGCAGGGTTGGGGCTTGTCTTAGTCCCTTTTCTGTTGCCTATATCAGAATACCTGAAATTGGGTAATACATTCCTTTTCTTTAAAAAGGAATTTGTTTCTCATAGTTATGGAGGGTGGGAGGTCCCAGGCCGAGGGGCTGCATCTGGTGAGGGCCTTCTTGCTGTCGGGGACTCTCTGCAGAGGATGAGGTGTGCAGGGCATCACACGGTAAGAGGCTGAACGTGCTAGCTCAGGTCTCTCTTCCTCTTCTTAAAAAGCTGCCAGTTCTACTCCCGTAATAACCCAATAACCCACTAATCCATTAATCCATGAATAGATCAATTCATTCATGAGGGCAGAGCCTTCATGACCCATTCACCACTTAAAGGCCTCACCTCTCAATACTGCCACACTGGGCTTCCATTTCAACATGAGTTTTGCAGGGGACAAACGCTCAAACCATAGAAGGGCTTATTTATTTATTTATTTATTTATTTATTTATTTATTTATTTTAGCTGTATCTCCTTCCCTCTGAGCCCTTATGCTCTTTGGCAAGTCAGAGAGGCAAACACAGGAATGTTATATAAGTCCATCAATGAAGGGAATAAAATATAAAGCATTAGCAACCACCATTAATTTCGTGCATACTGTACTCTAGGTCCTGAATACACAGGTCTCAATTCATCCTCTGACAACCACCACAAAAGGCAGAAATTGTTTTCTCACTTCGGAGATTAGGAGAACGAGGGTGTGGATGGAACTTGCCTTCTGGTCTGTGTGTGATGGGATTGGGGGGTTGGGGTGAGACAGTCAAGAGGAGGAGCAGCCCAGCCCATTCACACTGTCAGTGGGCATTTGTGCAGGAAAGGGAAGGTGCTCCCCCTCAAAGGTGGGGGCTTTGAGGGCTGTGATGTGATGGATGGAGGGCAGAGCAACATCCCATACAGTATCGCCTCCACCTTCCACGCACAGCCAGCCCGGGGCAGCCTCTCTACACTTAGAAGCAGCCACAGTGCTTGACAAAAGGCCCTCTAGCTGACCCAGCCCCTGGTTTCCTGTGGTATTGTTTATGCCAAGACAATATTAGCACTTTAGCTTGGAGTTGGAATAAAGAATTCACTTTAGAGTGTGAGGTCTCCTTTCCTGAACGTTTCCCTTTGAGTTCACACCACCAGTTTAACCCTTCATCATTTGAATCTGTTACTGTTTTCATGTCTACTGGTTTCTTATGCTCTGGAGAGGAGGAGGCACACAGTCCCTAAATCCTCTGCCTGGTACAGTACCAACAGCAGAGAGCAACAAATTCTTATAGACTGGTTGATAGGTTTAATAATAAAAAAAAGTTACTCCCTTACCTTGTGGTGTCACCTATAAAGCAGAATCTGTTTTTTTTTTCTTTTTTAAAATTTTAGTTTCCAAGATACATGTGCAGGAAGTGCAGGTTTGTTACATAGGAAAACATGTACCATGGTGGTTTGCTGCACCCGTCAACTTGTCAACTAGGTATTAAGCTCAGCATGCATTAGACATCCTTTCTAATACTTCCCTCCACCCCACCCTACCCCCTGACAGGCCCCAGTGTGTGCTGTTTCCCTCCCCATGTCCACGTGATCCCATTGTTCAGCTCTCACTTATGAGTGAGAACATGTGGTGTTTAGTTTTTCTGTCCCTGCATTGGTTTGCTGAGGATAATGGCTTCCAGCTTCATCCATGTCCCTGCAAAGAATATACTCTCATTCTTTTCTATGGCTGCATAATATTCCATGGTGTATATGTACCACATTTTCTTTATCCGGTCTATTATCAATGGGCATTTGAGTTGATTCCGTGTCCTTGCTACTGTGAATAGTGCTGCAATGAACATACATGTGCATGCATCTTTGTAACAGAATTATTTCTATTCCCTTGGGTATATACCCAGCAATGGGATTACTGGGACAAATGGTATTTCTGGTTCTTGCTCTTAAAGTGGCATCTTTATTTCTATAATAATTTGTTTTTTCTCCTGTAGCTAAAACATACATGAAACAGTCCATCCGTTGCTTTTGCTGAGCTATTCATAGGCCAATGTATTTCCTACTACACTGGCCCATGTATATCCTGTCCTAGGAACTAGATTCATGTAAGTTGTGGTTGCACTGAGCCACCACCACACAGACTCTACCCTGTTGCATCCCCAGGTGCAAACCAGTGATTTCTCATTCATCAAATAATTATTTTTACATCTCCATGCATGAAATAGCTGGCAAGTTCTGCCCCAAGAAGCCTTTGTTTCAGGGCTTTCCCACATTTTCTTCCAGATGTTTTCTTGTTTCAGTGAATCAAAATATTTCTAATGTGGCTACTATGTGCTAACAGCAATATCGAAAACGTATAAATCGTGGTCCCTGCCCTTAAGGAACTTACAATCCAGTTGCAACTTATAATCCAGTTGTGAGGCCAGAAATAATCAAGAGCACACAAAATAACCGAGAATCATAAAGACAATACAATATCAAGACCTCCGCTGAAAACTGCAGGTTGGAAATCATTAGTGGGTGGGTTGTAAAATCAGTTTAATGGGTCACAGTCAGCATTAAAAAAATAACTAGAATAGTAAAGGTCAGAGTCAATCAATGTGGTAAGAATAACAACTCCTTTGTGAAAATTTGGTTCTGTCTTAACATGTAAAGATAATCTGTTTCTGGCCAAGTGTGGCGGTTCACACCTGTAATCCCAACATTTTGGGAGGTTGAGGCAAGAGGATTGCTTGAGGCCAGGAGTTCAAGACCAGCTTAGACTACATAACAAGACCCATCTCTACAAAAAATAAAAAAATTAGCTGGGCATGGTGATGGCTGCCTGTAGCCCTAGCTATTCGGGAGGCTGAGGTGAAAGGATCTCCTGAGCCCAGGGGTTTGAGGCTGCAGTGAACTATGATTGCATCACTGTACTCCAGCTTGGGTGACAGAGTGAGACCCTGTCTCCAGAAAACAAAAACAAAACCAGGATAATCTATTTCTTACTGTGGCTCATGGTGAAATGTTTGAAAACCTCTGACAGCAGGGCCTAGCATATGAAGGAACGCCACATGAAGGATTCTTACCTTGTGTTTGGGCCATGGACTCTTGAGAGCCATTTGAAAGCTGCTGGGAGTCTCTCCATTTCTGGCACACATATGCCCGCATTGTGCACATGATCTTGGTAGATACTGATGAACTTTGCAACCTATTCACAGTCCTGGTTAAATCCCTCTGATCTGAACCAGGGATAAAGAGGAGGCTGGAGGAGATAAAGGACTGATACCTCCCAGGGCCTTGGATTTCTGATGAGGAGCAAACACCATCCATCTCCCATAGGAGATCAACGAAGGCTTCCAAGGAAGGGAAACTCACCATGAAATTCATATTTTAGGAAGATTGTCCTGAAAGCACTTAGAGGCCAGAAGTCCAACTTAGAGGCTACTGTCATAGGTATGTGAGACATGGTGGAGCCCAGGTAGACAGGAGGGCACAACTGTGAGAAGTTTTTAGAATTTAAAAAAAATCACTGGACTTGGTATTTGTCTGAATATGGGGAGAAGCAAGGGAGGAGGAGTTTGGGGTAGCTCTTGGGTTTCTAGCTTTGAGTGGACAGTGGTGTTAATTGCTGAGTCTGGAATAAACCTGTAAGGAGGTTCGTGGAAGAACAGGAGGTTAGTTTTGTAGTTAAGGGATTGCATGGGTGTATATCCAGTAGCCCAGGATATCCTCCTAGCATTCTTTCTGCAAATAGAGGTCTCTGTGACACTAGAGAGCAACTGTCAAGTTAGGGTGGGGTGGGGGGCCGAGAGGGCTGGAAGACGAGGGGGCTTCGTACTTTGTTTGCCTTTGTGTTCTTTGGCCAACAGTTTGGTGATGGCAACAGGAGACCCTGAAAGGCTCTGAGAGCTCTGTTCACAATAGTAATGGCAGGTGAGGTGCATTGGGGTGAACTGGAACAGAGAACGAATGATTCTCGAAATGAAACTGGAGCCTCTGGAGGCAAGGAGTCTGCACACACAGACTGGCTTTGGAAATATAGGAGTAGGCAGCCTCGGAGGGTGCTGGGAGGAGACACGGAACAGCCACAGTGAGGAAGGCCCAGCAGGTAGTGGCGAGTGGCAGGGGACTGTGTATACATATCCAGCCCCACTTGGGTCTGCATTCGTTGAGTTTAACAGCCTCACTCCATAAGCACCTGCCAGGAAGGGCCTTAACCTTAGCATCATGTTCCCGGCCTGTGTCCTGACTGTGGCTTGCTGTGCTTCTGATGATTCAGCCGCTGAGCTCTTGCTGATGGACTGGCCCTGAGCCCTAGTACTTGGTGCTGTCCATCGGTTCTGACCCCTTGCTTCCCCTCTATCCCCTGCCCATTGACCCACATTTGCTCTCATACCTTAGACCGAGGTTCCTCCAGTCTGTCTGGGTCACACCTTGTCTCATCCAAGGCCCTGCCTCGCCTGGGCTCCTGTGGCCTCATTTCTGCTGGGTTCCATTGAGTCTGCCAGCAGGAAACAGATCCAGGACCTCCAAGCCTGTTTCAGGCTCAGGAAGCTTAACTAACGGTGTCTGTTTCAGCTCTAGAGGAGAAGAATGCAATCAGGAACCTAATGCTCGTTCATTCTTGATATGCACTCCTATGAATCTAGGTTAGAGTCAAATTTGTATGTGATTATCTGGGTGAACTCCTTAACTATTTGTTTGTAATACCACTAAGTATTTCCAGATGTTAGCACAACATGCATACTGTGCTGCTGTGATGGGGTATTCAGTGTTGAAAGTTTTTTTTTTTTTTTTTTTTTTTTTTAAAGTAAGAAAATGCATACACGGAAATTAAATCTCCCACCATAAAGATCCTGTATTATTTGCCAACCACAAGAGTTTTTCCTGGGCCGGGACCTGTGTCTCCTCCTAGTATTTATTCCAGCTGCTCAGGCATTCTGTGATAAAGTTACTCATTAGCTCCAGATACTAACATTACTAGAGTCCTGTTTGGCGGTTCAGTGATTTGGCACCCAGAGAAAAGCAAAGGCAATTTCTGAATTCTAGCAAACCCCAAATAGAACCAAATAATAGTCCTGACCTCTTGGGGCTATCATGAAAATTAAAGGAGACGAAGTGTAGAAAGCACCCAGTACAGCGTCTGGCATCTACCGAGGTCTCAGTCAAGACCGGCTCTCCCTCTCTCTCTCTTTTTTTAAGGAAGGCCATGAAACACCAAACTAACAGATTTTCACATCAGCTGGGACAGTGCCATTGAAGCCTGTGACATGGGTTTATCAGCAGTTGAGAAATTGATCAAGAAGATGATATGCAGGAAAAGAAACTGGTAGAAAAACAGGAGTTGTAGAGCTGGAAGATCTCGGTTTGAATCTTAGCTCTGTTTCTTCCTAACTTCTCAGACTCAACATGTGTGTGTGTGTGTTTTTTCCTGTATTTATCAGGGCAATGGTGTCATTTTTTCCTATGTAACTTTTTCTTTAGGAAGAGAAACAGGTCTGATGTTCCAAAGCTCAAAGTTTCAAACACTGGAATATATGAGTGTCCAGGGAGCAATGGAAACAGTGGTCATGGTGCTGGTCTAGGAAATCTGAGTGCCTGATCCCACCAGAGGACTTTGGAAATGTATAGTTCTGCATTTAGGAAGCGGCCAGCCTTTCTGGAGGTGGCTGTGATTCTGGGAGAAAACAGCTGAAGAAATATAAAGGTTAAGTCAGGACCCACACCCAGGCCGCCAGGCTGGCCAACCCCAAGGCCAAGTGTATCCTTGCTGGAAAATGAATTCTCAGGGAGGAAGCAGGTGGTTGGATGAAGTTCCTTCTTGTCTTCCCAGCTTGTAGAATCAACCAGACATTTTTCCACACAGAAAGCTAGTTCTTTAAGACACAGGCTGGGTGACATGTTTTCCTTAGAGTGACAATATTTCCTTATAGTGACATTTTCCTTGACTGGTCCCATGCAGAATAGGAGGATGCAGAAGAGGAGGAGAAGGTTTCTGCTGCGGGACCTGGAGTGGTACTCGGTGCTCCCAAGGTGTTAGACAATGTTGGTGAGAAGCATGCAGGTGAAATGCTCACCCTTGAGTGACTGCAGTAAAGTGGTCCTTGTCATGTTCCTCTTCCTCTTTCCGCATTCATTCTTCATGTTGGGCGACATGAAGAGAAAAACAAAAACCACCTTTCTTGCCAGGGTCTTAGTACCAGTTTTCTGCTCTTATCTTTCAAGGAAGGGAGAACATCTAAGAAACTTATTACTGTATTCATTCTAGAATGTTAGGGATTTAATGCTTCACCTACTTTCCTGAGTGGCCTGGGCTACCGGTTCAGAGCTGAGTGGACTGGGTGTAATTCAGGATTCTGTCCCTCGCTAGCCGTGAGGCTGTGGGTAATTCACTTCATCTCTCTGAGCCTTCATTTTCTCACCTGAAAATTGGGCATGCTAATACTTTTCCATCTCCTTCCCAGGGTTCACAGGATTAAATGAAATGATTAACACAAAGCCCTTGGCCTGGTAAGGGGCATGCAGCCACTGTCCCAGTGCTGGACACTGAGGGTAAGAGCTTGGAAGTTACTGGTCAGGCACGGTGGCTCAGGCCTGTAGTCCTAGCGCTTTGGGAGGCTGAGTCGGGTGGATCATGAGGTCAGGAGATTGAGACCATCTTGGCTAACATGGTGAAACCCTGTCTCTACTACAAATACAAAAAAAATTTAGCTAGGCATGGTGGCACACGCCTGTAGTCCCAGCTACTCAGGAGGCTGAGGCAGGAGAATCGCTTGAACCTGGGGGGCAGAGGTTGCAGTGAGCTGAGATCATGCCACTGTACTCCAGCCTGGGCAACAGAGCGAGACTCCATTAAAAAAAAAAAAAAAAGAAAGTTATTGACATGATTTTTCTCTTTTGCCTTCCATAGTCTATAACCTTTATGCCAATTGGCTGGTGCTAGAGTAGAGAAAAAGATTAGGATTTGTTACAGAAAAAAACTCTTCACCGTTTGGTTACCTCATTTCAAAACAGGGAGCTGATTGAAGGCAGAGTTAGAGCTTGTGTTTTAGATAACAAGGAGAATGCATTCCAGTGATAGAATATTTAGCAGGGATGCACTAAGCCAGAGCCGGGGGAGTGGTCTTCCCTGGAGCCTGCAATAACAGGATGCATTTTCTGCAGAGAATTTTAAAACAAGAGTAAAATTAACCAAATATTGAGTCTACTTTTTATTATCACCAAGCACAGGCAGTGTTAGGTAATATCTGTGATAAAAGTCATCTTGTGCAAAAAATTATGCTCTAAGTTCTGAACAATTGACACAGTTACTGTTGAGTTGTAATAAAATAGGTAGGCGTCTTAGCAGTTTCTAAATGTCTTCTTTAATAAGGAATTGTATTCTCTGTGAAAAGTCATGGAAAGTAATTTGGAGAACATTCAGGTATGCGGGTTGGTTCCCCCAACACGTGTATTCAGAACTACGTTTCATTTTGGGAGTGAATTTATAATGAACTGGAAGCATTCATTCTGACTCTGGGTGTAGTTTATGTCTTCAGTCCCTGGGCACAAAACATTCCTTTATAAAATGGTATATCAATTTAATAGAATACGATTCAATTGCCAACAAAAATAAGGTAGATTTGTACAAACTGATACACAGTATAATAGAGTACCTATTGTACAATCTCCAATATATAGTGTTAAATGAAGTAAGCAACCTGCCGAACATTTAACAATATTTTAAAGGGTGATGTGTGTGCATGTATATGTGTGTAGACATACATACACACATATGCTTTGTACATGAACAGAATATTTTTCAAAAGACAGATAAAAATTTCTGTGGATTCAGAAGGAAGAATGATAGCTTGTAATTGTGAAGACAGAAACATAAACCTGAACTACTTCAATTCTGTCAGTTTTTATCACTGCTTGAAGATTTTGTTTATGTTTAAAATTTAACACAGTGAAGCAGGGTGTGAATTGCAAGGTGTAATATTTTGTTTCATGAGTACAAATTTTAGTTCATACATAAAATATTTTCTGTGTCTGAATAGTATTTTCAACACTGGCATTTATTTTCTTTCCAAATTTTAATTGTTGATTTTAAAGATAAAGAAAACATCAAGAAAGTAATGGCCATTACTGATTATTATGTGATCTTTATGTGGATAATTTTGTGGCATGCAGGGGTTGTTAAATGTTCTGCTCCGGGTGTCCGATACGCTGTGTGCCAAGGACTTTTAATCAAAATTTTAAAAATGCTTTTCAGACATTCTTTTAATTTTACCCTCACCAGATTTGCTTGGAGGAACAATTTAATCAACATTTGCAAATCAGTCACCTTTGGGTTCACGCTAGAAGGCTTTGAGTGATTTCAGGAGCACCCACCTTATTAATCCTATCAATGTCATACTCAATCCCATTTCCAACAGCAGCAAGGAGCTTCCTACTTACTGATACTGTGATTCCTAGGAAAATATTTTATTCTGTTTTTTAGACATGGGGCCTCGCTATGTTGCCCAGCCTGGAGTACAGTGACTATTCACAGGCACGATCCCCTTATTGATGGACGTGGGAGTTTTGACCTGCTCCATTTCTGACCTGGGCAGGGCCTGTTCACCCACCTTAGGCAAACTGGTGATCCCTGGCTCCCAGGAGGTCACCTTAATGATGCCGAACTCAGTGTGGACACCTGATCAGCACAGCACACCGCAGCCCAGAACTCCCGGGCTCAAGCGATCTTCCTGCTTCAACCTCTAGAATAGCTGGGACTACAGGCATGTGCCCCCATGCCCGGAAAAAATCCTTAGAGATGAAAGGCTAAACACGTAAATGCTGTTGAGGCAGCATCTTAGGCGGCTGGAAGCTCTGCCAAAGGAGCAGGGAGCATCACTGCTGGGGGACCTCTCTGTTTGGGTGAGGGGAGAATTTGAGGAGCCCACCAGGGAATTCAAGATCCTGAAGTAGGGCAGGGAGCTCTTCCCTGGTGGGAAAGCAGGTACGAGAAGAGAAAATCAGGAGTAAAGCCTCCAAGGACCTCTCTCATCTTCCTAAGGTAGATCCTATTTCTTCAAGTGGGCAGGGCTGTGCTTGGCCATGACATTGAAGGCAGAGCCACTTCACACAATGTATGGCAGGTCTTTCTTCATCCCCTTGCCTTGGTGAGTGGGACATCTGGGATTATAAAGGACCTCTCCCCTCTACTTTCTGGAACTGTATTAGGAAAGGCATTGTCTTGTAGCAAGGCTTCCCCACGGATGGAATGAGGCCTGTGCCAAACGCATTTCAGCTATGCCAAAATTCTGTGACTCCCACCCCCTTGGGGCCAGCAGCAGCCAGGAGTCCTGGGCCAATCGCCTGCTTTGAGGAGCAGCCTCCCATTTACCCTTGCGTGCCACAGAAATATTATTTTATACCTGTGCCATTTTGTGTAAAAGGTTGAGAAGAACTACCCCGAGGGGCAAAGACAATACTATACCTACTGTTTGGGAGAAATGAATCTGTTATGTGCAGATAAGAAAAACGTGGTCTGACCTGTTTCATTACTTGGTGAAAATGATCTTTGGTGGTGCTATTGTTTCCAGAGGAATTTGAGTGTTTTGCAACCTGGCATCCTGGTGTGTGTGTGGCTGGCTGAAAATGCATCCCCTTGTGACATGAAGCTCAGCTGTTGTTCCCCAGCCTGGGTTGTCATATTACTTCTGCTACCCCACACACCTCTTCACTTTCCCTTGCTGTGAAGCGCTCATAGATGCAGCAGCTCAGTTCCCATGGCGGTCCTTTTTCTCCCAGAAGCAAAGGAAGGAGGGGCTTTGGTGCCTTGTGACACATGCCATCTAAGAGATATAATAGTAAGATTTTTCAGGTCCCTGTTTCTGGAGCAATGGCTCCCCGTGTTTGAGGGTGACGGCGACAGTTTACGGTTGTGTCGAATTGTGACCTGTGAGTGAAATCCAATTCAGTCACTCCTTTTGGGGGATGCACAGCTGTTGATGAAACCATCTAGACTTCAGCCACAATCTGTTGAGGTTTCATATTCTCTTCCCATGTGTCATGAATGGAAGAGTGGAAGCTACAGCACCCGGGGTGGCTTGTCAGGTGCAGTCGGTCAACAAATGCTGATTGAATGGCTCCTGTGTCAGGCACCGAGCTATGTGTACATGAGACTTGCGAGGAAAGTTCCTACAAAGGCCAAAAGAAATCTCTGTAAACAAAAACTGAAGGCGTTTTGAAGTCATCTAAAGGTGGTTATTTAAAGGAAAATGGATACTGCCTGCCCTCCATGTTTGTAAATGTGTGTGGCCTCATCCTCTTCATACCGAAGGGCCTGCCTCCAACATATGCAGAACCCGGGGCAGGAGTGCAAAGAAAGTCCCTCGTTTGCCCACATATTCAGAAATATCAATCAAGCTTACAAAGAGTTAGAAAAAATACAGTTTGTTCTCATACTTTAAAAAATATAGGCATAGGCCGGGCGCGGTGGCTCACGCCTGCAATCCCAGCACTTTGGGAGGCCGAGACGGGCGGATCACGAGGTCAGGAGATCGAGACTATCCTGGCTAACACGGTGAAACCCCGTCTCTACTAAAAAATACAAAATAAACTAGCCGGGCGAGGTGGTGGGCGCCTGTAGTCCCAGCTACTCGAGAGGCTGAGGCAGGAGAATGGCGTAAACCCGGGAGGTGGAGCTTGCAGTGAGCTGAGATCCGGCCACTGCACTCCAGCCTGGGCGACAGAGCGAGACTCCACTTCAAAAAAAAAAATAAAAAAATTTAGGCATAAAGACAAAATTGAAAAATAGGTAAAGCTATAGTTTTTACATGATCCAAAGTTAGCAGATATAAAAAAAGGCTGAATCAATTATTGCCATACATGTTTAAATATTCTTTTGTTTTGTTTGAATGACTAACAAAATAAAGACTCCCAATTTATAATGATCATATATTTACTTCCTTAATTTTTTTGCCTTAATTTCATCGTGATCACAGATTCTGTCATTACAATGAACATTTTACATAATTTTGTTCTATTGATAGCAATGAGCTAAAGGATTTCAAAATGTAAATGTATTTAAAGTATGCAAAATTTGAATATATTTTCATCAAAATGAGAAAATACATGTGGAAACATCAAAGAGGCATTTTCTCATCTATTTTCAAAGAAGTTATTTTTTTCTTGTAACATTAACATGAAAAGTCAAAGGCAAAATTACAAATTATAATTAATAAGTGTCAAAATGGTAAATAAAAATTCTTTAAATAAAACTGAATCTTAAATTTGATTTTCTGTAAATGAAATACAATCTTATTAAATACTTTTGTAAGTCATACTTCACATTTCTAGCTTTCAATTTCCATCCAGTTGCCAACCTAAAGAAGCTCCGTTTTACATCATGCGTAGGTGCATGTAGGTGCATGGCTTAAGAATAACAGTATCTACGTTAATTGTTAAACGTTGCACGATATTCCTCAGCTACCACGCACCACTGTTGCAAATACCATGTTACTTCTTCAGTATCTCCAGGAACAGGAATCTGAGCAGGAAGAGAGGCGGGGAAATGGGTGAACCGCGCCACTGGGAAACGATCATTCGATCATTCGTTATGCAAGAATCTGTTCATTCATAGCATCTGAGGGAAAAGGACTTACGCATTTGTCTTTTCTCTCACCCGTATTAGTCAGCAACTCAAATCATCTCCCACTCCAAAACACTGTCCTCTCTGACATCAGCAGCCACAGTGCAGTCCACAGACCTTCATGGCACTTGGAAGGAGAGGCTTTCCTTACCCCTCCCCACAAAGACATAAGGCAAAAAATATGGGGAAGCCATGGAAAAGGGTTTTCCTGGTTAGATACAAGACTGGATGCTTGGGATTATGAGCGCTGGATTCCAAGCGACTGAGGGACCTCTGTGAGCATTAATGAAATTACATTTTTTTTTTTTGCATGCGTGACTGTGGCACTGTCTAAACCATCTCAGGGGAGGAGTCCCTTTTGCCTGCATCTCCTGATAGTGCTGATTCCTCATACAGAGCAAGATCCTGGTGAAGAATTCCCACTCAGGGTTCCCACTCGAGGCTGTCTCTTTTTACCTCCTGGTAGCGACTTATCCTTGCTCCAGGGGTTTTGGATGAGGCATCCTTCTTAGACAGAAGGGTGCTTTTAAGAGGCATGGGTGGCTCCATGGGTCACTTCTGTTTCAGTTGGTTCCTGAAGTGGTGCAGAGTTGGAGTAAAGGTTGTGTGGTCAGTTGGCCCAGACTAAGAGTAAACTTTTGAAGTTGGCATAAGGTTATAGTACGTGCAGGCCTGAACAGCTGTAGGCATCTCTCTGGGAAGCCTCTGCCCAGGCACTGTCTCAGGCTGGATTGCACTCTGTGGGCTCTGTCCTGATTGGGTCCGAGCCGTGTCTGACCTTGTCTTTGCTCCCACCGTGTTCCTGACCTCACTTCTTATTTGCTGTGTCTTTCCCCATACCCTGCGCTCCATCAGTTCCCCTCAACCTGCTAACTTCACCTGGACCCCTGATTCTTTTCTGGCTGACTGTGGCTGCCCCAGTAGTATTTTTCCCCTTCCCCAAAGACATAGGGCAAAAGATATGGGGAAGGGGTTTGAGTTTCTTGTCCCTGAGGGTCTGAAAATGAGACCCAGAATGAGATCGGCATTCCCATATAGAATGAGCATACAAACAAAATGTTCAAAAGCCAATGCGTGAGTCGATATGGCCATGCAGCATTTTTGTGATGTCCATGTAACAGAAGAGTCACCGGTAAGATTTCTATGACCAGCGTGGCAAGATGAGGGCTGGCCCAGATCACCCTGGCAAAATCGCACATTTTGAAAATGTTGGAAGGCTCTCACAAGGAAAACCCATGACTGTAACGACGCCCACGATTCATCAGTCCCCTCCACAAGCTGAGCTTTGAGCCTGGTGAAATTCCGTATGTCTAAAAACACATTCAGAATGTGTTTAAATTGTGCTGTAATGCGGCTGTTCTCAAGGATCCCCGTTTCTCTGGTTTCACAGATGTTTTGGTTGGATTGCATTTTGAAACTGCCTTAGCCCAAAAACATCTTCTTGCAGAAACAGCAGGTTCATTTCAATTCAATATTTCACTTTGGACAATTGCTTGACTTTGTTGAGAACCGCATGCTGGGACTTGGTCTCCCCGGGACCCACATGCTTCCTTCTCATTAGCATCGGAGGGAGCCTCGGCAGACAGATTGAGGCCAAGGAGAAGGTGGACCCCCACGACTCTGCGCCATGGCAGCATGGAGCGTAGCTGAGCAGAAAGCTGGTGCACGCTAATAGTTGTAAATGGTGCTTTGCGAGCCATATGCTGCCTCTGATTGTATTTACATTGAGACGTACAACATCTTGTTATCAAACAAGGCAAGAGGCAAGACTAAATGGTAGGAGATAGCAGCCTCAGTGAACGACAGCGGCTTCTCCATCGTGCGCTGGTGCTGGGATGTTTAGGCTGGCAGAAATTCAGATCAGAAGGTCATTGCTGGGAAGTGTGACAATGCCATGTGTCCTGGGCTGATGGATGGCTTTGGAATGTAAGAGGAGGATTTCTCTGCACCCCAAAGCAGAAAAAGATTCAGGATTCTGCTACCTGGCTGAATTTTTCCTCTGGGAACTGTTTGAGGCCCTCGGGCTAAGCCCAATGTGAACCCAGTTTACCCTCAGGGGTTTTTCTGGTTATGGACCTCACAAAGCTGAAACCCTGGGCATGGGCGGGGGAGGGAAGACTTCAGAGGTCTGTCTGTGAAAAGATGTGGCTGAGACGGTGCAACACAGAGGCCGACCTGGAGGCCAGGCGGTGTCTGTGCAGGGCTGGTGCCTGCTTTCCCAGGTGAGGTAGGTTGTCATCCTGCAGTCATGCTGGGCTCTGGGGTGCAGGCATGACTGTTTACACTGTGGCTCTGACTGAATCTGTGTTTTGTGGCTCTGGGAGGCACAAACTCCCCAGGTACAAGTTATGTAGAACTGAGGTTCCAGCTCAGGTTACCTGTGGCACAGGTGTCTCTGAAAGCCCTCCCTCCGGGCTGAAGGCAGCTGCTCCTGCCATAGCAAGTGTAGCTGGTGAGAAAGGACGGGAGGTTCTTGACTGTGTCTTGGTAAAATCAACCTCAGAATCATGTGGTTTGGGAGCAGCCCTGCCCTTGCTAAACTCCTTATTGGGAAGGTGTTGGGGTGTTGAAAATGTTCTTTCCTGTTCAGAGGGAATGTTAAGGCAGAAGGGGAGTTTCAGCAGGTGATACGGCAGAGAGGGGTGGACCTTCCTGTTTGTGCTGGTTGTCACTGGGCAGACACATCGTGGCCGTTTCATGAGTCTAACCAGGGAGCTGGACTGGAAGGCTTTGAGGATCTGCTCTGAATCCGAGATTTTGTTAGGCCTGTCAGAGGGTGGGCACAGATGCAGTCTTCTGGGAGACCTGAGTTCAAGTCCCATCTCCCAGTTTCTTGCTCGCTGTGCCTCCTGGGCCAAGTTACTTAACCTCTCTGATCACAGCTTCCCGATTCCTAAAACAGATGGTTGGTATGAGGAGTAATCTGGCTCACAGTAGGTACTGAGTGAGTAGTGGTTGCTTTTCCTTCCTCTCCTTCGAGTTGGCAGGGCCCACAGGCAACACAATACTTCGCCTCTAAAGTGCATTCCTTGTCTATCACAGACTCGACTTTCCTCCCTGCACTGGGGGGTGAGGACTGTCAGCTGTAATGCCATTCAAATGGAAGGCACTGTTGCTCGTTGCGGATAGGTGTAACTCAAGAGTCCACCTGTCACCTGATTCTCTGCCAGGCCAGCTCAGAGTCTGTGGCTTCTGTCGGTGCTTAGGGACCTGAAGTGCCTGTGAACATCATACCCCCAAGGGTGGCCGGCCTGTCCGTGAGCTGGGTTTTCAGTCGGCTTGCATGGCACTTGGCATTGTCAGAACACAGGGTTTTCGTGAATCCTTCCCCTGTCCCAGGGTCGCCAGATGAGATGGGAAAGGAGGTGGAAAGAAGGAAGCTCCTAGTCATCCTGACCTCAGTTAAAATCTCTGCTCCTTCGATCATGAGCTGTGCAATGTTAGCCAGGTCAGTCAACTCCTGAGCCCCAGCATTCTAGTCTGTGAAGCAGAGATAGTAATTCCTACTTGGCAAGGGGGTAGTAAATAGCCAAGGCAGTAAAGTGTCTGGCACATGGGAGGCATTCGACAATAATATCCTTGTTATTCAGAGCAATGTTCTCATGCCCTTAGATCACTTACTTTAAATAATTAGACCGGTGGTTCTCAAAGTGTGGTCCTTGGGCCAGCATCATCAGCATCACCTGGGAACTTCGAGAAGCAAATTCTCCACCCAGTACCTACTGAATCAGAGACGCTGGGGCTGGGGCCCACAACATGTGTTTTCACAAACCTGCCAGGGGGTTCTGATGCATGATGAAGCTGGAGAACCTCTGAATTAACTAGAAATATTTTTCAGAACCACATGTTCCAAGGTCTTTTCTTTTGCCTGATTATACACCCTCGCCCCTGCAGATGCTGGGGGAGGGCTTACAAACAAGGCAACGAGGTCAGAGCCGACACTTGTCAGCTGGGATTGGGGAGCACTGGGTTGCCCGAATTCGAGAGAAAGGGGTCCGGGACCCCTTGAGCCCCATCCTCCTGGAACAGACAAGGGCCTTGATCAATGTTCTAGGTATTGCTTTTCACCTGCCCTCTGGAAGGACTGCCCTTCTCCACTCACTGGGGTGTGTACAGACCCTGTGCCAATCTGTTCTCCTCCGCCCCGTCAGCCATTTCTTTCACCTTTGCTTCGTTTCCCACGGAAGTGCTGGCCGGATCCTCGGTGATAGATGTGAATACTATTTTCCAGGTACATTGTGGGAACGTATTCTGTAAACGGATGCTGCCAACCAGCCAGTTCTTTGCCTGAAGCCCAGACAGCATTATTAGTACGTGTGGAGACTCTAATTTTAGGGGAAAACCTGTCACTGTGGTGTTGCCGTGCTCTGTCACGCAGCCTTCCACAGCACATGCTGATCTCTTTCATGTGGTTTGTTATTCTGATGCTGAATTATTGAATGGGCTACATCCAGGCAACTAATACAAATAGCATTCAGCGTTGAATTCTGTGCCTAGACATCATTTCTGCGGGCTTCCTAGGTGGGAGCCATTCCACGGGGGGCTGCGAGGTGTTCAGTATCTGGGATGGCCTCTGTTCGGAAAACAGATCATTTCAATCACCAACCCAGAGTTCTGCAAATATCCGGACATCACAGCTGAACTCAGGATCGGTGTGAGTTGCGTGGTGTGGAGCTCTCAAAGTTTTGTGCTTCTTTTCAAAGGTAGTGTGGTTTTGGAGGGAGGCAGATCTGGGGTTGAGTCTGATTCTGCCACTCCCTGGCTGTGTGAGCTGGGGAGAGTTACTTGACATCTCTGAGCCTTACTCCCCTTATCCCTCAAGTGGGATACAAACTCCTGCAGGGCTCTTAGGAAAATTACAAGAGATGCTATAGTGGGGCCTCTGGCCCTCAGTAGGCAATCCGTAAGCTATAAGTCTTCTTGTTTTGGGGTTTGCCTCTGGGCAAGGCATTGGGAAGACAACACATATTATCCATGGAAAAAAATAACTTTGGAGGAGCTGTTTTGATGGAGGAAAGATTAGAAACGATTTCAGAACTAGAAAGCAGAGGTCCTTCCAGCAATGTTTGGGTTTCTTGTTTCAACATCCATCACAAGGTGTATCTGCTGGTGAGTCCCACAAGGGACTCCTTCTGGACAGCAGGTGAGAGACAATGTACCCCGCAACTGTGCCCTTGAGCCACTGTCCAGCCTGACAGCCAACCGTGGAGCTGTCGCAAGATGCTGGTGAGCTGGGCTGCACGTTGTAACCTAGGAAACGTTTGCCTGGAATCAGTTGGCTGACAACACCAAAAGCTTTGGCTAGCTGAGCAAAGAGTTAGAAGAATAGGTTCTTGCCTTTTTCCTGCGATCTCATAGGCTCGGTCACTTGAACACTTTGTGATAGATGTAGCTGTCCAGATGAGAGGGCCAGGTGAGAACATGCCTACAGCCCCTGTGGGCAGTCCATGAAGCAGAGCACTGCTGCTGCAGGGCATGGCTGAGATGCAGGCCTGGCTGGGGACGGGCATGGGAGTCCCGGATGTCCACGATTCCTGAGTGTGCACAGCAGATCAGGTACTCTGAATGCAGAGTTCGTGATTAGGGGAAGTCACATGGGCTATTCCTTTTCTTTGTTTTTTCCTTTTAGAGACAGGATCTCATACTCTCTCTCAGGTTGAAGTGCAGTGGCGCAATCATAGCTCACTGCAGCCTTGATCCTCCTGCCTTAGCCTCCAAGTAGCTAAGACTGCAGGCATGGGCCCCTGTGCTTGGCTAATTTTCTTACCATTTTTTTGTAGAGATGAGGTCTCACGATGTTGCCCAGGCTGGTCTCAAATTTCTGAGCTCAATTGATCCTCCCATCTTAGCCTCCCAAACTGTTGGGATTACAGGCATGAGCCACCATGCCCAGCCCACATGGGCTACTGGTAAACATGAAGCAGAATAGTATAATAAACTTTTAAAATCTCCTAGATTCTTTTCAGCATGATGACAGTTTTTAAAAATTTTATCAAAACTTGTTTTGAGCATGTTTTTTATTATGGTGAAAAATACATAGCATTAAATTGACCATTTTCTTTCTTTCTTTTTTTTTTTGAAACAGAATCTTGCTCTGTTGCCCAGGCTGGAGTGCAGTAGCATGATCTTGGCTCACTGCAAGCTCCGCCTCCCGGGTTCACGCCATTCTCCTGCCTCAGCCTCCCGAGTAGCTGGGACTACAGGCACCCGCCACCTCACCCGGCTAATTTTTTGTATTTTTAATAGAGACAGGTTTCACCGTGTTAGCCAGGATGGTCTCGATCTCCTGACCTCATGATCTGCCCACCTCGGCCTCCCAAAGTGCTAGGATTATAGGTGTGAGTCACTACTCCCAGCCCATTTTCACCATTTTTAAGTGTATAGTTCTGGAACATTGAGTACATCCATGTTATTCTGCAGCCATCACCACCATCCATCTCCAGAATATTCTCATTTTCCCAAACTGAAAGCTAACCCACTAAACGCCAACTTCCCTTCCCCATTTCCTACAGCCCGTGCTGACCAGCATTTCTTCTACTGAAACTTTTGTTAAGAGCAGAGGACCCTTCTAGCAGACAGGAGAAAGCATTTTCATGACCTCCTCCTTCAACAATATATTTAAGAACACTTTTTAAAAATATATAGGACTTTTGTTTCACCTCTCAGATGCAGACACTAAATAAAGCCATGAACACATGTAGACATATGTGGCCCCTCTGGAATAATTGTACACGCCTTTATATTCCCCTTGCTGAAAAGAGCAATATAATGTTTATAAAAGAACATTTACAAAGAAGAAAGACTTGGACCAAACCACCGTCTTCCTGAGTTGTTGACAGCTGTTATTCAGTGGAAACCTCAGTGGAAACAAAGAAATATTGCAGCATTGTTTGAACATGAACATTTGAAGTGGCTTCCTTCCAAAGCTTGGCTGATTTAGGTACCTGGGATCTGTGGCCAAAGCCTCCTGTACTGTCTTGATTTCTTTCCTATAGCTATTGTTGACGCAGCTGTGGAAAAGTCTGGTGTGTATCCTGAATCGGCAATTGCTTCCACTTGCTTAGAGTCAACTATTTCTAGGTTATGTCACCGAATCTTCCCGAACTGTGGACTGCTCCATTTACAGGGCCTTTGCTGTATTGAGGAAAAGCAAGCTTTTCACCATGGAGGAGATTCGCCAGGTGTTCTCAGAATCTTAGGGGCGGTAGCAGCCAACATATAGATTTCAATGGACAACCATTGAAATGTGAAGGTGGGAGGAATCTATTTAAGAGAAACAGACAGTGTCTCCCCGCCCCAACCCCAGGAAGGGTGGTACTTCCACATCACCATTTTTCTTCTTTTAAAAATTTGTGGCAATGCAGCTTAGCCTATTTTGAGACCTGAACATCCTTCTGTAGACCTGCCCACCTAGCCCTGGTGCTGACTCACCATGGGCCCTGCTGAGTCATTTCACAGCTCATTTTTCCCCCCACCAATAATACGGGGTCAGTAACGCCTGCCCTGGTTGTGAGACTCCAATGAGAAACCGATGTGAAAATGATTTGAAAATCATCAAGCTCTTTCCACATGTACTGTGGGGGCCCTTGCAGTATGCTCCTTAGGGCAGGCATGTCTGAGTGGGCTTGGGGTGGAGGCTCCCAACCGGGTGCCCCAGTGGTTTAGCAGTGTGTGTTGGGGTAGTGATCTGCTTAGCCCTCTGGCTGTGAGCTGTCTCCCCCATTTATCTCCTACAAATATTATTTCCAAGTGGGCCATGACAAACGACAAAAATAGTTGGGAAGCCTGACGGAGAAGGGCTGGCGGGCATTGGTAGGAACAGCTGGAGAGTCCTGGGCCAGGGATCCCACAACACACTCTTTCCAGTCGTCCAGATCAAATATCACTTCCTCCAGGAAGTCTTCCGTCAGTCCCCAGGGCACCCGGCCTCCACACTGCCCATCTTGCATTGGGCTTGCTCCTTTAACTGTCTCCTGTGTAGACTGTGGATTCCATGAGGATGAGGACAGCTGTCCACCTTAATCCCTGTTCCTGGCACACAGTAGGCCCTTAAATGAAAGGGTGGACACCCTAATAAGCACCCTTGTGGGTATGCAGTCTTTGTACAGATTTATAACAATGTCCTTTCTTTTTTTTTTTTTTTTTTTTTGAGACGGAGTCTCGCTCTGTCGCCCGGGCTGGAGTGCTGTGGCCGGATCTCAGCTCACTGCAAGCTCCGCCTCCCGGGTTTACGCCATTCTCCTGCCTCAGCCTCCCGAGTAGCTGGGACTACAGGTGCCCGCCACCTCGCCCGGCTAGCTTTTGTATTTTTTAGTAGAGACGGGGTTTCACCGTGTTAGCCAAGATGGTCTCGATCTCCTGACCTCGTGATCCGCCTGTCTCGGCCTCCCAAAGTGCTGGGATTACAGGCTTGAGCCACCGCACCCGGCCAACAATGTCCTTTCTTAAGATTAGTTGAAGAATAAGTTTTGGCAGAAAACAAGCAAATAAAAGTGGGATTATTTACAGTCTGTTTTCTCAAAGTGTGGCCCAGGAACCAGCAGCAGGGGCATCCCCTGGAAGTTTGTGATAAATGTCCAATTTCAGGCCCATCTCATATGGACTGAGTCAGAATCCACTTTTTGGCAAAAGACCAGGAGATGTGTCTGCTCACTGCAGTCTGTGAGGCTGGTTTCAGGCATCCCCTGGGCCTTGCAGATGAGGGCGGGGAAGTCCTGCCCAAGCTTCTCCTTCTAGATCTTTTTTTTTTGGGGGGACGGAGTCTTGCTCTGTCGCCCAGGCTGGAGTGCAGTGGCGCGACCTCGGCTCACTGCAAGCTCCGCCTCCCGGATTCGCGCCATTCTCCTGCCTCAGCCTCCCGAGTAGCTGGGACTACAGGCGCCCGCCACCTCACCCGGTTAATTTTTTGTATTTTAGTAGAGACGGGGTTTCACCGTGTTAGCCAGGATGGTCTCGATCTCCTGACCTCGTGATCCGCCCGCCTTGGCCTCCCAAAGTGCTGGGATTACAGGCGTGAGCCACCGTGCCCGGCTCTGCTTCTAGATCTTGGAGCCCGAGAGCTCAAGGCTTCTCACCTGGAATTTCCCGGCTCTGGGGTGGGGTTGCAGCCAAAGGGATGAGTTTCTTTAAGGGATCCAGGCAGAGGAACTGATGCACAGCTTAGGGGAGGCCATGGGATGCCCCTTCACACCTGAGAGGGTTTAAGTCAGCAGCCCAGGGAGCAGGAGCCAGAGCAATGGAGTAAGCCAGCTGCCGTGGGGCTCTTAGAAAACTAGGGCTCATCTCGCCCTGCAGGAACTCTGGCCGGCTAATACTTGAACCCTTTTGTTCTTCCCTGACAGAGTTTTTTTGTGTCCTCTATGTAGGGAAGGGTATGAAGAGGTCACTTGGATCTTGATTAGTTTAACAAGTTCTAGATAAGAAGATTTCAGATCTTCGTTACCAACTCACCCTGGTATCACAGCCCTCCTGGTCTTCCTTGTACCTAACTGAAAGTTATTCTCAATACCTTGTGACAATGCTTGCATTATTTTCCCGGATCAGTATGTGACTTTGCACTGTTCTTTGACTGTTTATGAGCTTAGCTCTGAACCAGTCTAATGGGTTCAAGTCCTGGCCCAGTCAGACATTTATTCAATAGCTATTTATTGAACATCTGTGATGTGCTATACACTCAGCTGGGCGCTGAAGAAACAGCTATCAACCTTTGCCCTCATTCTAATGGTAGACACTGGCAATAAACAACAAATAAGTAAAAAAAAAAAAAAAAAAATAGCATTTTTTTCATCAGCTATATGACCCCGTGCTTGCATAACCTCTCAGGGGCCTGATTTTTTGGATTTAAAATGCCAGACAACAATAGTATTATCCTGAGAAGTTTGCTGTGAGCACTGAATGTATTAATACACATAGTGTGGGATGATACTTACAAAGAGCCATAGAAAACTGCCTAGTCAAAATAGCCATTCAGGAAGTGTTAAGCACACTGTTAGCTGCTCTTGGTTGTTCCTCCAGCAGCATCCTGAAACCTTTTTGGGCAAGCTCGATTGATTTTTTTCTCTGGCACCCCAGATCAGCCACACACTAGCCTGTGTGACCTCACTCTTCCCATCTGATGAGTGGGAATTTAAGTCTCCCTCTTTAGGTGAGGACTGACAGAGCAGATTGACATGGGCATGCCTGCTGGGAGGTGCTCAGAACAGGAGTCCTGGGGTCTAGTCTTACCCAGTTCTTGGAGGCAGCCTCCTGGAAGCACTTATGTGTCTGCTGTTATTTCTGTCATTCCTGATTTATTGCTGTTGCCATGTTTGTTCTTTGAGAGTCCTTCCACTTCAGCTTCATGATGGATAAATCCTTAGTCACAGTCAATTCCTCACACTGAGCAACCTTGGAGCTAAGCTCTTTGAATTCATGTTTACTTATGTCATCAGACTGAGCGAAGGAGTTTATAGCTTTCTGTTTTGGGACAAGGACATTGGACCAACTGGTTCTGATGCAGAAATGATATGGGTGAGTGGCATATAATGCCATGTTTAAGCGTGTCTACATGAGGGGTCTTAGGCTGTCAAGAGAATTCTGTCCTGCAGATATGGGACTGGGTGTGTGAGCTCCTGTCAGGACGCACATAGGGACTCCTGTGGGAAGGTGCCAGGCCAGCTCAGCTCGGGGCTCATTTCAGACACACAGGGCCTTCAAACACAGGGACTGAGCTTTAGTTGAGGCTTGGGGGCCTGGAGCCCAGGATGTGTGAGGGAAGGGGGTTGCCAAGCACTGAGTTTGGGCAAGTCTGGGCTGGCCTGGGCTATAGGTTCCAGAACTGGGAACCACCATCCCTCTCCTGGGCAAAGGAGGGCCACAGAGCAAGGGAAGGTCTACAACACTGAGAGGAGGCTTGGGACGCATCGCGGGTCTAGGGAAGGGTCAGGCAAGAGACTGGGTAAGATATAGGAGTAGGTCTGGAGGCACTGCCTGGCTCCGTGGTGTGTGTGATTGGAGGAGGGCACGGAAGAAGCCCTCTATACAGGGCAGGGGCAGCGCTTACAGCCCCCAGGAAACCACAGGGAGAGAACCAACCTGGACAGATGTCAGCAGGAGCTGTATGAGGATGTGGCTTCCTTGCCAGCCCTTGAACTCCCAGGACTACTGAGGTCCCTTGAAAGCAGTACAGCCTGCAGCCCCATCCCCTGATGCTCAAATTGTGGCCGCACTGAACAGTCACAGAGCCTAGGTCTGAATGCTTCTAGGAGCAGAGGAATCATTACCTCCACACATAGCCTATTTGATCCATTCTTGATTTTTTTCCCACCAGATTTTTTTGAGGCACAACTCATGCAATGAAATGTGCAGATCTGAAATGTATGGTTCAATAACCTTTCACATTTGCATCCACCTGTGCAATCATTTCCCAGATCCAGGTAGAGAACATTTCCATCACCTCAGAAAGTCTCTCCATGAAGGCCGGCTGTGGTGGCTTACGCCTGTAATCCTATCACATGACCGAGGTGGGTGGATCATGAGGTCAGGAGTTCAAGACCAGCCTGAGGCCGGTCTTTGGGAGACCGGGAGGGTGGATCATGAGGTCAAGAGTTCAAGACCAGCCTGACCAATATGGTAAAACCCCGTCTCTACTAAAAATACAAAAATTGGCCAGGCGTGGTGGCAGGTGTAATCCCAGCTACTCAGGAGTCTGAGGCAGGAGAATCACTTGAACCTGGGAGGCAGAGGTTGTAGTGAGCCGAGATTGCACCATTGCACTCTAGCCTAGGTGACAGAGTGAGACTCCATTAAAAAAAAAAAAAAAAAGGAAAGTCTCTCTATGCTTTCCCAGTGACAGCACCCTCCCCACCTTAAGGCTGTCACTTTTCTGACGTTGATCACCTTGCATTGGTTTTACCTATTCTTGAGAGCTGCAGGAATGGAATCATACAGCAGTCCTGCATTTGTGCTCAGCCAGTTCTGTCTATTCCGATGGAATAGCTGTGATCATACTAAGCCTCCTCTGGCCGGTGTGCCTTTGCTCGCACCCATCTTCGATCTTTTCATGGGGAGCCTCCTGCATGGGCCACCTCTCCTCTGCCCTCTTCCCACCACATCCCTCCAGTCCTCACTTGTCCTGCCCGACGGTGTGAATATGCCAGCAGCCCTTGTGCTGTGCCACAGCCCGAGGCATTTCACTGTTCAGAATGCTGACGGGAGCAGTGACTCTGCTGATGAATGTGTGCGCCTGTTGTCCTCAGAGGAAGTGCCACAGAGCCAAAAGAGTCGACTCTTCTCACCCCTCACAAGGGGAAGGCGTTGTCTGGAGTTTGGAATAGGCCAGCGACAGATTCACTGGCTGGCTTCTCTGTGACCTTGGAGGAGTCATTTAACTTTCCTGAGCCTCAGCTTTCTCCTTCCTAAAATGCAGGGGTCATTTGGATGAGATGCTCTTCAATGTCCCTTTTGATCTACAGCATGATTCTGAGTCTTCCCTGTGCCGGTTCATCAATACATCCACCATGTGTATGTACTTCTCAAGCAAAAAGTTTCAGCTGTAGGTGTGTGTATATATATATATTAAATTCCACCTTGAAGTTTAACATTCCTGCAGTCCTAATTTATTTTATACCCTGGGATAGAAAAAAGACATTTAAACAGCGGGAATTCTAGACTGGTGGAGAGCTGACCTCCTTGGATTGATTTTTTTTTTCCAGCTGACCTCGGGTGCTTGCCCCTACCCACAGGCAAAGGGCTATCTGGTGGTCTTCTCTATAGAAGGTCTCAGAAATGGATGAAAGGACAGTTTTGTTTGGAGAGTATTTTGATGTCTTGGTTCAGTAGTTTCAGAAAATACGAAGACTCAGAGAAATCTATATTTTTGGATTCAGTTCAAAATGGGGCTCTGGGGTCATGTGGCAGGAAGCAGGTGGTATAAGGGCCATGTTGCCATCAGCTGCCAACTGTGGGCCAGCCCCTGGCTGCCATGGGTCAGAGTTGCCCATCTGTAAGATGGGTGAATAATCCCTGCTTCACCTTGCCACATTGTTATGAGCATCAAATGAAATAAGGCCCATGGAAAAGGCATTGTTCCAATTCATCTTTGGCAGAGTTGGGTAAACTTGGGTTTGCTTAAGTGTCGGCTAGGTAATGACTTATTCTGGTTTGTGTTGCCTGGTTTGGTCACAGCCCAGGACTTTCAGTGGGTTCTTGTAGTTCCTCTTCTTAGGTATCTTCCCTCTTCTCCTCCAGTTCTTTTCTCCCCAGCATATCCCCTTCTTCTCACCCCTCTGCCACCCAGGGGTGCTTTGTGACTCGTATGCTGTATTAGTCTGTTCTCATACAGCTAATGAAGACATACCTGAGATCGGATAATTTATAAAGAAAAAGATGTTTAATGGACTCAAAGTTCCACATGGCTGGGGAGGCCTCACAATCATGGTGGAAGGCAAAGGAGGAGAAAGGCACATCTTACATGGCGGCAGACAAGAGGGAGCTTGTGCAGGGAAATTCCCCTTTATAAAACCATCAGATCTCATGAGACTTATTCACTATCATGAGAACAGCATGGAAAAGACCTGCCCTCGTGATTCAATTACCTCCCACTGGATTCCTCTCACAACACTTGGGAA
This sequence comes from Rhinopithecus bieti, assembly GCF_001698545.2. Lineage (NCBI taxonomy): Eukaryota > Metazoa > Chordata > Mammalia > Primates > Cercopithecidae > Rhinopithecus > Rhinopithecus bieti. The sequence continues at coordinate 4,259,403 of NW_016824383.1, forward strand.
TTACAGGAGCTACAATTCAAGATTTGGGTGGGGACAGAGCCAAACCATATCATATGCTTTCCTCCTTCTTTGCTGTCTTAAACCCACTGATCCCTTCTAGGAAATCCTCCCAAGACTCTGACCTGAAGCTGACCTTCTGCAGCACCGCCTCTCCAGCCTCCCAGGAAGCACGAGTGTGCCAGGGGCGTCACAACCTGTGCACGTAAGCTTTTATTACTACCAGCCAACTTGGGGTATTTAGAACCATGGGATTCTATGGCTAGATGTGACTTAGATTTCTGTTTTTCCTAAAGCCAAGGTCTTCTTCTATTGCCTAAGCTAGAGTACAGTAGTGCAATCATGGCTCACTGCAGCCTTGAACTCCTGGGCTCAAGCGTTCCTCCCAGCTCAGCCTCCCGAGTAGCTGGGACTATAGGTGCATGCTGCCACACCTGGGTAATTTTTATTTTTTGTACAGGCGAGGTCTTGCAACGTTGCCCAGGCTGGTCCTGAATTCTGGCTTCAAGTGATCTTCCCACCTCAGCTTCCCAAAGTACGGGGATTACAGGCATGAGTCGCCATGCCCACCCCAATTTTGATTTCTTAATTGAGAAATGAACAAACTCAGGGCAAGAGGCTGAGCCACCTGTGCCAGACCCCCTGGACAATTTGTCTCCAATTTCCCTTTGCTCTTCCAGGCTACTGCCTCTGATTACTCTGCACTTAGTTTATCTGGGTGTACCTTGTCCCACTTATAAGCCTGTGATGACCTGGACTAAGCCTCACATGGGAACTCAATACTTATTTTTGATCAGATTAAATGCTCAATGCGTATTTGTTTCATTACATGGAAGACATTAAGAACAGATACATTATGCGAGATGTTCTTGCATGTAAGTTATTTGTTACGGGGCCTAGCCTTTGGCCACAGGACATGGAAACACCGCTCTCCCACTTTTTTGTTAGTGCCTTCTGCCATTCTTTGTAACCAAGAAGGTCAAGGCCAAAAGAGTGGTGGAGGCTAAGGGGTTAATCTCCATCCTCAGTCGTCTCTCTTTGTTTCCTGTGCACCAGACACCCTTGAAACACTACCTGCAAGTTACTGGAGCTTTAAATCGAAATGTTAACCCTCTCTTCATTTCCACTTACCACGCTTGCCCCCGTGGGATTGTGCTGCTTTTAAAATGGGTGATATCCTTTCTCATAACTTTTCTGTGGATGACTTAATCCCTGGAACATCTGCCATGTGGACCAAGGGCTCCTGGGGAATAAGAGCTTGGATCTCACTCTTTCGTTATGTCATTTGGTTCCCTGCTTCTGAACCTCAGCCTCAAAACCCAACCAAAACAAAAAGGAAAATATTTTTCTGAGTTCAGCACAACCTCAAAGTTCTTGGTGAATGGATAGAACTGGATGCCCATGGATGCTGACAGCTAAATGCATTTCTGCAGAGGGGCGAGGGCTATGGGTAGATGTTACCTTTATGGCAAGACTGAATGCAAAGGGACCTGTTCCTATTTCCAGTGTGCGATCGTGTATGTGTTTCTCAGTCGGGTGTGTGTGAGGTCGTCAGCTGAGTGCAACAGCTTTCTGTGTCTGCTAAGAAGACAGTGTTTGGGGCACACTGGGTCGCAGCGTGACTGCGCAAGCATATTGCACAAAACCACCTGACTGATTCCTAAGACCAGCCAACTGCGTCTTTATGGATCCTGATTTAGACAAGGTGCTGTTCATTTGCTTAAAAAAGATATGAGTCCCAGACCAGGAGGAAACTGTCAAGGTTTATTTCGCAACCTCCTTTAAAAGATCTGGAGTTGCCCTTCAATGGATAGAGAGGTAATTTATAAGCCTTCCCTTTAATCTAGTTTCCAAAAATAGTGGGGCTATCTCACAGTCAAGATTGCCTCATTGCCAAGGTCCACTTGAATTTCAGAACACCGTGCTCTCACCGCAGAGGCCCAGGGCACCAGGCAACTCAGGAGAGAAAACCTCTGTGACTCACTGGGGACCCCCAGGCTGCCTGGGACCAGGGACACGTAGGGCCCTTGAGATCCCGATGTATTTCTCTTTGTAAAAGGACATCCAAGAAGCCACAGGAAGGAAAAAGGAGCCCCTGCAGTCCCTCACCCTGTCGGTGCCCACTCACCCTGAGCTGGGGCTGGCTGCTGACCTTAGCCGAGGGCTCCCTGCCCTCCTTGGATGTGTGGCCTTGGGTCCCCTGTGCCAGGAAGCTGGTGAGGATGGCCGGCCATCTGCAGGCTCCACCTTCCCACCTATGTCCCACTTAGCCTGCTCCTTTCAGGGGTTCCATGTTCTGCACCATAGACCCCTGGGCCATGGGGGACCGTAGCTGGGGAGCTGTCAGCCTCCTGAGCAGTGCTGACACCCTCTCTGCTCTCCCTGAAGATACTGAGTCTGGGTGGGCTGGGACATCCAGCCTCCTTCTGTTTCTTGGCAGAGTGTGGCCTGGTTTTCTGGTCTCCTTTTGCTTTTGACCTATGCGACCCTCTTGGAATAGCTGCCACCCCACCAGACCGGCACGCGCTCCTGGAGTTCCTCCCCCAGAGCCCCGGCCTCAGAGGGCGTGGGCAGTTTGGGGCACAGAATAACCAGCTGGTTGTCAGGGATTGCCTGTAAGAGGGGCTGTTGGTCTCTGAAACATGAAAGGGGAGCTGAGGACACCAGCTCAGTCGAGGGATAGTGAAATACAATCCCAGGGGTGTGGCCTGGCTCACTTGCCTATTTTGAGGGCTGGTCCAACACTGGGCCTGTGTGTCTGTCCTCGTGAGGCCTGCTGGGTAGTCTTCAGTCTGTCCCATGATCACCCTTGGGCCAGGGGATCCCCAGAAGGCTGATCCGGTTACTTGGATAGTTTAGTTGTGCACCTGGGCATTCCTTTCTACATTTGAGAGATGTTTATTAAATAACTGCTCTGTCCTAGGCTTTTGGGAAACAAGATGAAAAATAAGTGTGGACCTGACCCTCGGACATCTCACCATCTTAAAGACATGGCAGGCAAGGAGAGAGGTATGTCAGCAATGAACAACTATAAAAATCTCAGGAGCAGTCATAGACATTCGTTTTGTGGATCTGCAGGTTCAGGCTGTAGGTCTGCAGGGTTGGCGGGGCTGATTTTACTCCATGGTTGTTCACCCTGGGTCCCAGGCAGGAGACTCTTCTTTTGATGATGGCAGAGACACAAAAGAGCAGTGGCAGCATGCAAGGCTTGTCAGGCCTATGCTTGCAGCGAACACACTGGCCCTCTAACCACATACCTGTGCCCAATGCAAATTATGCAACCAACCCTGCAGCCAAGGGTAGGGAAGAGCTCTCTTCTGTTGCAACGCTGAGGGTGCAGGAGGGAAGAACCAGGCTGATAATCCACCACTTGGGCAGTCTCTGCAGGCATGGGTTCCCCTGGAGGCCAGGTACAGACTGCAGTGGGGCATGAAGGGGAGCCTGGGACATGTGGCCTGGGAAGCTGGAGGCTAGTGCCTTGGGGCACTAAGACAGGGTCGCGGGGAGGCCACAGGTCAGCGAAGGCATGAATGACATTGGCTTCTGGGACTGGGGAAACCAGAACCTCCAGGCAGGGTCTGTGTAAGTGCTGGTCCCTGGCTGCCTCAGGACCGTGGCTGGCTGTATGGAAGGAGGGGAAGACCCTGGCTTGTTCTGCTCCTGCTCCTACCCAGGTCAGCCCGCTCCCTCAGCCTTGGACAAAGCCCAGGTGCGGCGGGACTCGGCGGTCCATGCGCCCAGAGAGGCATTTTTCTTTGATTTCTTTTGTCAGCATCTGCCTCTCTGAGTATGGCACCAGAGGCTCCCCTCTCCTCTGCACGTGCCAAGTGGAGGTGAGTATGAGGTCTTCCCTTTGGCGCCCTGGAGCGACATATCCAGCATTCTCCAGAACACAGCAGTTTCTCCGCCAGTCCCTTCATTCAGGCCACCAGCACCTGTGCCCTCCTGATGGGTCTCTCTGATTCTACCCTGGCCCCTCCTGCCCAAGTGACTTCCTAAAATATAACTCAGAATGTGTCACTTTTTGCTGAGCCCCTTGTAGGGCTTCCTATTGCACTGAGGGACAAACAAAAATCACATCCTTAGGATGGTATCCAAGGTTCTGCACCTTCAGCCCTTGCTCTCCTCCCCAGCGCAGTTGGCGCCACTGGCGTTTGCATGCCACGCTCCTGCTACCTCACCTTTCTTCAATCCCTCCATGTGCCAAGCCCTTGCCACCCTTTCTTGGGACCTTAGCACCTGTTCCCTTTGCCTGGAGGGATTCTCCTCCTACCTGTTCTGGGTCCCCTTCACCTGCCACCGTCTCATCTTGCTTGATGCAGTTGAAATATTACTCCTCTGGAGAAAAGTCCACAGCCCTCCAGCCTTCCATGAACCATGTCTATAACCACATTTCTTTGTGTTTATAATTCCTAAACTTTAAAGCACTAATTCCCTCGTTAATATATGTGTGATGTGCGATGTGTGTGTGTGCGTGTATGTGTGTGTGCGTGTGGTTATCTGGTTTCTGCCTCTCTCCTCCTATGGAGGATGGGAGCCATGTGGGTCCTCCTCACCACTGTGCTCTCAGAACCTAGTACAGAGCATATACTAGGTGCTCAGTAAATGCTGGACGGAGGAATGAATGACAGAGTGATGCCTTAACATTGTATGAGGTGGAAGCTATGACTTGATTCTGTTCACATTTAACTGGGGCAACCCTTGAGGGTTTTGTCCTTTTGCACTTCTCTCTGAAATACTTAATAATCAATCATATGTACCTGGTCAGAAAGCACATAAGAATTCTGAATTAATCCTGTCCCCTTGACTTTGTCCAGTAAGGAACTTAAAGGCAAACAGATCCTAAAGTTGCATTAGAACCTACAAAGATGACATAGGGAGTAAGAAAAGTTATTTTAACCTCCTGATGTTCTTCCCTACATGATCTAAGCACATCTGGTGCCCTCCTGTATGTTCTGTCTTCCTCACTGTTCTGCTCAGCACCTGGACCCCAGGCACAATGACCCTTGAGCTCCCAGCAAACATGGCTGCTTCCCTGTGATGTCCACAGCCTGCTGTGGAAAAAACTTAATAGGAACAACTGTGCAAAGCCCATGGAGACAGCCAGGACCACAAAGCCTTCTCTACAAGAGAATTTGTAAGTCCAGCTTCATGGCTGCTCTGAAGGGCAGCAGTAAGTCCTCTAGATAATCTGACCCTTGCACAGCCCTCAGCCCTGGGTTTTGCTAGTGGTGAGATGTGGGTGGGACAGGCACCCATTGGTGGGGGTTGTCCCAGACAGGCCCTTGGTAAATGTTGGGCAGAACTGAGAGTCTGGCAGCAGTTCCTGAGGAAGAGCACCCAGGATGCCACCGCCGCTAGGCCCTGGTGATTGATGCCCTCTGGCTGTCATCTCATCAGACCCCTGCCTTCCATGCACTTCTGTTCCTAGTTTGAGACTGTAGACCAGAGAGGCCTGAGGACAGCATTCAGATGGGCAGAGCTGAAAGGAGCTGCACAGTCAGCCTCTGAGCCTCTGTCAGACCAAGACCTGCCTGCACCTACAAGGAGCAGGGCGGATGGGGAGGGAGGATGCAGAACGATTAGCACACAGGGAAAGGCTAAAGGATTTCTTGGTGGGCTTAGCCTCACAGGAAATGATACCCTCTACTGAATGAGTGCTGTTTGAGGTTTATCTTGTGCATGCATGGAGCAGAAGGAGGCAGAGTGACTCTGAGGGGCTCAGGGCCTGGGGTGGAGAGAGACTTGGGGAAAGACAGTGAAGTGACCACGAGGAAGGCACTGTCTCTGAGGTTTGAGGAGGTCTGTGCTGAGGGCTGAAGGATAAGAAATGCGACAGGAGTGTCAGAAAAGGCTTCCTAAAGGAATTGGACTTTGATCAGGGTTTTGAAGTATGCATAGAAGTTTTCCAGGCAGAAAGATGGGGAGTGCATCTCAGACAAAAGAACAACATGAAGCAAATGAACAAAATTGTGACAAAACATGATCAAGAACGACAGGAGCCAAGAGAGATCCCGTGATCTGAAATGCATGAAGCGTGGTTTGGTTACATTGTAGCGATCAGGTCTCTGTCTAGATTCATGAAACAAAAAGTGATTATGGAACTTTCACTATTAGGTGTTACTCTATTAGGTGTTACTCTATTAGGTGTTACTTCACTATTAGGTGTTACTTCACTACTAGGTGTTTCACTATGAGGTGTTACTCTCATTTTACCGATGAGAAGGACTAAGGGCATTTCACTGTCTTTCCTGATGTCACACAATTAGTTAAGTGGTGGATGCAGATTTCAAGTCTTAAGTCTTGAAATCTGCATGAAACTGAGCCGTGGGGCTTCCCTGGGAGAAACACTGAAGGTTGATGGCTTGACAAGGCAAGATTTAGTGTAGTGAAACGCAAAATGTGTTCCCTGAGTGGCTCTAGGATTACCCTGCCTGAGGGCGGGAGGCTGGCAGATTAGTGAGACTTTCATATGGTTAGCACGGGAAGGCCGTTCCACATGATGTCATGGGGTACGTCGATTAACAAACATGTTCCTTCCACTCAGTAAGTCTGGGAAACATTCAGTTAGACCTTAAAGATGATCCCTTCCTGCAGGACTTCTTAGAGTCTGCGCCTCGCTGATATGCACTGTGAGTTTCTAAAAGAATGCAGGGTAGCTCCGTCCCTACTAAAAATACCAAAATTAGCCGGGCGTGGTGGTGTGCGCCTGTAATCCCAGCTACTCAGGAGGCTGAGGCAGCAGAATTGCTTGAACCTGGGAGGCGGAGGTTTCAGTGAGCTGAGATCGCACCACTGCACTCCAGCGTGGGCGACAGAGTGAGACTCCGTCTCAAAAAAAAAAAAAAAGAAAAGAAAATTCAGAGTAGAATGGTGGTTTCCAGTGTGTGGGCCAGAAGTTTCAAGGGTCCTTGAGACCATTTCAGGAGGGTCAGTGAAGTCGAGACTACCTTCAGAACAAGATGAAGGCATCATTTTACCCTTACTCTGTCACAAGTACATACCAGAATTTTCTAGAGCCTACATGATAGTGCAACAGGTTGAATTCAGAAGCAGAAGTGAAAATCCAGCTCTTAAGCTGAACGTTGAGGAGTTGGACCAAAATGTGGGACAATGCCACTCTTTTCACTGGTTATTTTTGTTTTAGGAAATAGAATCATTTTTCACAAAAATACGGTGTTAGCAGGGAGCAAATTTATTATTGTTATTTTTGAATGAACGATTGCATATTTAAAAAAATTCCCATTTTAATTTTGATGATAGCACATATTGATAGGCATAACCCACATAAACAAAAGCTCTGAAGATTTTGATTTTTTTTTTTTTTGAGACAGGGTCTTGCTCTGCTGCCCAGGCTGAAATGCAGTGGCATAATCATGGCTCACTGCAGTCTTGACTTCCTAGACTCAAATGATCCTCCTGCCTCAGCCTCCTGAGTAGCTAGGACTACAGGTGCATACCACGACACCCAGCTAATTTGTAAATTTTTTGTAGAGCTAGAGTCTCACTAAGTTGCCCAGGCTGGTCTCAAACTCCTGGACTCAAGCAATCCTCCTGCCTTGACCTCCTAGGGTGCTGGGACTACTACAGGCATGAGTCACTGCATCTGGCTTACTCTTGATAATTTTTAAGGGTACAAAGGGTTCCTGAAACCAAAAAGTTTGGGGACCACTGGGTATGTAGTATTTCTTAAACTTATTTGATCCAGAACTTCCCTATCCACCCATTTTAGGTCAGATAGCAATTATTAGCATCTCTCGGCATAGTGTTCCATACGGGAAGCATTGGAATAGATGATCTTTGGTGGAGTCAGTCAACCCTGAGTTGAAACTGTGGCTCTGTCATTTAGTAGCTGTGTGACTTTGGGAACTTTATTTAACCTTCTGAGTCACAGTTTCCTCATCGGTGTGATGGTGGCAATAGTACAGTATTAATGTTACCTACACTTTAGGTTTGTTAAGAAGATCACGTGTGATGATGAATGAAAGGCACTCAGCACAAACTAGCACCCAATAAGCACTACTACTAATAGTATTCGCAACAGTAATAAAATGATATATGACTCCAGGTGTATCTTCATTAAAAATAATAACAATCATAAAAGTCTATGAGAAACAGAGGAAGGATTGACTCTGAATGAGAGTCAGGAAGACCATGGTAGTTAGAAGAGAGGGCCTTCCTGGGGTCTGACCTTGATTCTCCCACAAAAGAGCCGGAGTGGCTTTCCCACAGCTGAACCAGTGGTTGGCAATGAGGGGGCCTCACGTTAATCTGTGGCTTTGGCAAGATCTAAAATGAGATTTTTTTTTTTTTTTTTTTTTTTTTTTTTTTTTTTTTT